>NW_021833285.1:0-20000 GCF_006345805.1 Octopus sinensis
AAACAGTAATGGCTATGTTTCGGTCTCATTCGACCTCTTCAGTGATGATAGTGAAACTAATCTTCCTTGAGGAAATCTAATTAGAGCAGGAAACGTTCTGAGCGATCTCTGTACTTAACAAAGATCTGACTCAATTCCCATTGCAGACATACATTCAACTATGAATTACTTTGAGATTTGGAGTTATGTCCCTTGCTCTTTTGATAAGAATTTGTCACTTGTGCTAATGAGTTTCATTTTTCGTAACGAGTGTACAATTAATTCTTTGAACATTTTTAACACACTTCACTTATTTAACTCTGTTCATTCCGCACTGGTCATCCCTCTACAGAAACTTTTCACAAGTAATTATCGCGGTCACTATAATCGCTTTGGCCCCACACAAATTGGATGGACTTGTGCCCCATGGGCTGTGAGCTTGCAGAATCGTTTGAGAATTGGATAAATGCTTTGTGATATTTGTACCGGATATTTATATTCTGAGTTCAAATCTCTCTGTCATCAACTTCTCCTGTCGTTCTCTGACGTCAGTGAAATAAAGTACCAGTCAAGCAATGGCTACTCCCTTTGAAATTACTGGCCTTGTGCCAAAAGTAGAAAGAATTGTTACAACAGTTGTTGCTGTTGTTTTTCCTCCTCCTCCTCCTCCTCCTCCTTCTCCTCATCATCATCATCATTATCATCATTATTATTATTTTATGTTTGACTTTTGCTTTACATTTGTTACAAGTTGGCTCCAAGTCTCACCCAGAGACCTCAAGAGACAACAAGTTGGAAGTTCATGCTGGTGTTATGCCTAGGGTGCCATATATTTGGTTTTGTACTTAGTGTTGTTCTAGAGAATATTTAAGAAACCATAAGAAAATCGCTTGTTTTAAAATTTGAGATTAAATAGAAAGTATTTTGCGTAGGATATGAGCAGTTCCTATGAGCGCCATCTTTTGAAACTCTGCCATTTTGGGGTTTCCTGGTATCTGAGCTAGGAAGCAATCAGCTCCTTTTCCTATCATTCCCAGGGCACCTATGACAACAGGTATTATTTTAGTCTTCAGGTTCCACATTTTGCTGATTTCTGTTTGAAGACCTTTATACTTGCTCAGTTTTTGGCAGATCTTGACAGATACGTTTATATCGATTGGGACAGTCATATCAATGAGGAGGCATGTTCTTTGTCTGAAGTCTTTCAATATGATGTCTGGCCTATTCGCATCTATCTTTCTGTTAGTTTGAATGGTGAAGTTCCAGAGGAGTGAGATGTAATCATTTTCAAGCACTGGAGGTGGTTTGTGTTCCCATCAGTTTTTATCATGGGGCAGGTCCAGAGTTTTGCAAATTACCCAGTGAATATATTGTGCAGCTCTATCATGCCTGTTGAGATACACTGTAGGCGCAAGAAGACTGCACATGGAGATTTTGTTGTTGACATACACGACATGTTGGGCTACTGCCGTTCTTTAATATGTTGGCCTGGTAGCTCCTTGTAGGTAGGCATTGATCTTGAGCTGCTATGATAAACCCTTGGGTTTCAGATTTTAAGCCAGAGGCCATTAGCCGTTGATGGGTCAGGGCTTTGTCATTATTATTGTTGTTGCTGTTATTATTATTATTGTCATTATCATTATTACCGTAAATCCTCGAGTATAATCCGCATTTTTTAACCATAATTTAAAGGTCAAAATCCTTTGTGCGTATTATATACGAGGTTAAAAATGAAAAATATTTTCTAAGCAATGTCCGAATCTCTATTTGCTGTCCAGCATTTTGCTGTCCAGACGCATTTTGTGATGACGGGAACGAAAATGCCTTAAGCTAAGCCTGAAAGCAATGAAGTCATAAAAGAATCATCCATAACTTGCAGTAAGCAACATTTATTAAAATAAAAGTATTCAGAACACAGAATAACATGTAACAAAAACAATTTACAAACATATTTACATTCCCATATAACAGTTAAAAACATCACCATTATTGTATTACGCATGCGCGGAAGTGTTTGTTCGACTAGGTGCTGCTAGCTTAATCACGCACGACTCAAGTTAGAGAAGGGGTGCGTATTATACACAAGGTTTAGTTTTTTTCAGAGATACAGCCCCCTAAAAATTCCCTGCGTATTATACTCAAGGGCGGACTATAAACGAGGATTTACGGTATTCTTTTCTTTCTTCTTCTTCTTCTTCTTCTTCTTCTTCTTCTTCTTCTTCTTCTTCTCTCTTTCTTCTCTTCTTTTTCATCTTCATCTTCTTCTTCTTCTTCTTCTTCTTCTTCTTCTTCTTCTTCTTCTTCTTCTTCTAATTATTATTATTATTATTATTATTATTGACTACAAATTCCGCCGAGGTCGACTTTGCTACCTCCTCCACCAAGTCATCCCAATTGCTAGAAATTGTGCCAGAAAAGGATTATATGTTATTGTTTTTTAGGTGAAATTAATATATTCTGCTAAGGAACGGGATTTTTCTTGTCTTTAAACTGTATAAACACGTCTTTTATTTTTGCTTTGTTTTTAAATTCGGTTAAATGCAGGTTTGTTTTTAAGGGCTTTAGCAATTTTGCGTTGAAAATTCGTAGAAAAGAAAATGTTTTCCTTTTAAATTTAGTTTTTTCTTTTAGTTTTAGCCGCAATGAGGAACAACGAAGGCAAACTTTTGAATTTTTACTTTCGTTTTTTCGCGAGGTTTTTCGCGCAGTGAAGATCCCTAATATGGTCTTCGAGACGAAACAAATTTGATTATTTCAGATGAAAAGAACAACGACGACAGTAACGACAAGAAGAAGAAGAAGGAGGAGGAGGAGGAGGAGGAGAAGGAGGAGGAGGAATCTCTTACATTCTATATAATTTCTTAGTCAACAGGGTAAATGAACAACTACAAAATGTTTTGTAATTCTTGAAGAGAAGACGGCACCGAGATCAAATTTGCTTTCCATCCTCCTTTCGCGGTGACATATTTAAGTACCAGTCAAGTACTGAGGTCAATATCGACTTTTCTCCTCTCAGAGCGACGGGAGCCGAAACAAATCCTGAGAACTATTCTATTCCATGCTATGACAATTCTGCCATCTCGCTGCCGTTATTCTACACCCGAAGTATTATCGATATATTCGGATTTATTTTCTTACCTTTACGCTGCTCAGGAAAATTCGTGTACTTCGAAAACTTTTTCTGATTCCTCACAAGTAATATTTTATTTGGAAGATTATTCTGTAATCATCTCTTTTTTTCCCTCCTATTTTTCGCTCTTTGATTAATATCAGTTTCAGATTAGACAAGTCAGAATAATGCTGGCTGCAGCTTTTCACTTTTCAATAAAAAAAGCTACACAATTTCCAATTCACTTACCGTTCACTTTATTATGTTAAACCAGTAGTTAATAGCCAGGATATGAAGATAGTTGACACCTTAATCTTATTTCTTACGTTCCGCCATAGCATTTGATGTTAATCTGTTTTATATATTTTCCTTCCTTTGTCTTTTGTCTTCTTTTTTCTCTCTCTCTCTCTCTTTATCTATTTATTCCAGTATTTCATCTGTTTCATTTCTTTTGAAGCATATCGATGGGTAGTCTTCTTCTGAATTATTTCATTTATAATATCCAACCGATCTATTTTAATAATAACCCGTCGTTATGTTAATTTTCTTATGTTTAAGCTATGTTATTGCATATTTTCATCCTCGTTGTTCGCGTTGCAATTTTTTGCTAAATCTGAAAAACATCTGAGTATCTGAGTATCTCTTGTAAAACATAGTTTTCATATGGAATGTTACTGCAATTGTTTTTATTCAACAAATTATAGACCTCAAAGGAAGACATAAAAATATTGCGAACAGAAGATGATACATTGTCATACATTCCGTCTCCTATGGCAATCTCGTTAGTTTAGATATATGCATGAGTGGGCGTGGATAAATTTATACAAATAAGTATGTGTATAGTAGTATATATATAATATGTGTGTGTGTGTGTGTGTGCGTGTATATATAGATATATATATATACACGCACACATATTATTATTATTATTATTATTATTCAGTAGTTTTATTTTTATAGCGTGCTTTCACTTCACTACCAAGCGCAGCTCTGTGTGCCTTGGGTATGTGCTGTGATTTGTTGTGATGCTCTGATGGTTATTGTATGGAAAGTGTTCTGCGTAGGATGTGTGCAGTGCCTAGTAGTGCAATTTTCTGTATGTTATATGTGTTTGTAAGTCCTGGTGTTTTTGTTATTATTATTGTTATTATTATTGTTATTATTATTATTATTATTATTATTATTATTATTATTATTATTATTATTATATAAGCGCAGGCGTGTGGCTGTGTGGTAAGAAGCTTGTTTCCCAACCACATGGTTCAAGGTTCAGCACCACTGCAGGGCATTTTGAATCTGGTCGGTTTGGCTGCCAGCATCAATTCTGTTCGAATTGATTTCATATTCGGTGTAATGATACGCTTTTATTGGTTAATGAATGACCTGAAAATCATTTTCGCTATAAATCAATAAATAGTTATTAGCAATTAAAGTTTGAAAATTTTGGTAATTTTAGCCAATCGTAAGCCACAAACACATTCATGCCTGTTTCCATTGTAACAAGCGGAACATGAGAACCCTATTGTCTGTGAGAAAGCGCGTGTTGACAAATATATTGAAACCAGCTGTTTTAACTGCTGACAACTGAGTATGTGAATTTATGAACTGGTCAACAAAATGTTCGTTTTAAATAAATATTTAATTTGTAACGTGTTGTTCATCGCAATTGCATTAAATGCATATTGAATGCTTGAAACTTATTGTTTACTCGTATAGAAATAGTAGGGAAGGTTGTCAACTTTGTTCTATGGAAACTTATGAAATTTTAAAACATCAGAGTAATATAAATCTGTTGAATAATCGTCTGGATTTGGGAGTATCTTGCATACATTCCACAACCCGAACGTTTAAACACTTTAATTAAAAATTTTAACTTTTTATTATAATAATAATAAGAAATATACTATACTAGCCTTCAATTTAACTTTCATAGATGACTAAAAAAACTTCACCTTAAACTTGAAATTGGAATTGTTTCTAAATCTAATCTAGTTTTAAAATTAATAAAGCTTTCCCCCAGTTATAAAATACTATGCCTACTCATAATAATAAGTGATAGTTTTTTCCCTACTCTCTGTAAAGGGAACTAATCACCTTTTGACATTGACCTAGTTCTTCTCACCAAATAGCAGTAATTGGTATTTTGTTAGTGGCAACTTGAATTCCTTTTATGGTACTCTGAAACCTCCCTTACCCCATTCCTACAACTAAAAAATCTTTATTACTTCTAATCTTATAGCAGTTAGATACAGCCATAGCTTGGTCAGTCAATGGCTGGACTTCACAACCTCATATGTTCTTAAAATTTAAATCTACATCTTTATCTGTATATCTACCTTCTCTATAATGTTACTACTTGATTTGAAAGCTTCTGTATTATTGGAAAACCTATATAATTGGCTGATGAGCACTCAGCATCTTAAATCTGCTGTAATACTTACAACTTTTAATAAAATGATATAGTGCGAAACAATTGTACCAAATTACCGGAGTCATTCTTGTTGCTTATTTTTGATTATAATCACCCGGCAAATTTTTATGGATAACATAAAATTCTGGTGCATCTAAATTAAGTACCATATTCATTTGAATCTAAATTGTTGCTGAACTTATATATATATATATATATATATATATATATATATATATATTATATATATATATATATATATATATATATATATATATATATATGTAGGTCCCGGGTTGAGTCGGGGTTAACCACAGTAAATAAGGTACTCAATACATAGCAGAGTAAAGTATTTATTTTATAGAAGGAGCTTCTACAGACTAGAATGTTTCATTCAGATGAAATCTTCAGGAAGCTGGCTGTCAAAATAAGTTCTGGTATTTATGCATTTAGGCAGATTTAATGGAGTGGTGGTGGGGGACGTTTTTAGGGTAGGTTGGTATTTAGGAGATAAACAGGGCACAAGCTATTGTTCTTAGGGGAGTGGTCAAAAGGCCAGAGTGTTTTTTGAAATGAGAAGAATCAGTGAGAAAATAAATAAATGAATAAATAGAATAAATGAATAGAAACAGATATATGGGATGGGATTTTAGGTAAATTAGAAGACAATTGCTTTTTGGTGGTCAAGAAGAGGTAGGCAGTTTGTTATTGTTAGGTGGAGGGAATAAATAGATAAATATACATGAAAAAACATAAAATAAATATACAAACAAACACACATACATACACATGCGAATATACATATGTATACATACATACGCACATATATATACATACATACACATACATACACACATATATATATATATACATACACATATATACATATATATATATATACAATAAAAGCAATTAAGATTGAAGTCAATTCTAATGAATTCACTTGAATGCGGTACTTAACTTAGATGCACCTGAAAACTATATGGTGTTAACCATACAGTAATGTGGGGTGATTATAAACGAGAAAGAAGCAACAAGAATGGATTAGTTTTTAGTACAATTGTTTCATACAAAGACAGGCTTTATTAAAAGTTGCAAATATTGCAGCAGATAAAAGTGTCCCGTACTCATCAGCTAAAACACATATGAGTTCTCCAACTCATATATACACGCGCATACATACATATGCACATACATACACATACACACATATATACACGCATACACATACGTATGTACATATACATATGCACACATACATATATATGCACATATATATAAAAAAACACACTCTGGCCTTTTGACCACTCCCCTAAGAACAATAGCTTGTGCCCTGTTTATCTCCTAAATACCAACCTACCCTAAAAACGTCCCCCACCACCACTCCATTAAATCTGCCTAAATGCATAATATTTTTGATAGCTAGCTTCCTGAAGATTTCATCTGAATGAAACAGTTCTAGTCCTGTAGAAGCTCCTTCTATAAAATAAATATACATATATATATATATATATATTATATTATATATATATATATATAATATATATATATATATATATATATATATATATATATATATATATATATCTTATTATAAAAGGCAGATTTTATCTGCCTCCCTTGGGAGTTATACAAATCTACATATAGGATTTCTTCAATTACAATTTACCTCGGATTTTTAAGAGTACAATGCATCGCGTCATGCCAGGTCCAGTTTTTAAAATTTAAACTCCAATTAAGCAAAATTTACAGAAAACTCACATTCTGGTGTGTGTGTCAAATGCTTTTCTTAGTCTGGTTTACACCACACGCAAACGCACACACACAGTGGGCAACGAATAAAATGAAACTAATTCACTTACTGTAGTGAGTGATTCTTTCACTCTGCCTCCCACTTCTTCTTTCCACACATACACACGCAAATATATAAATAAAATTGTAAGCTAACGTGCGTGTGTGTGAGTGTGTGTGTGTGTGTGTGTGTGTGTGCGTGTGCGTGAGTGTGTGACAGGAAAGTTTTTTAGACGAATATAACACCTATATCCAAGTAGCAGAAAGATAAGACAGTAAGGTGTGATTTGAGGGAGATTTGGCTGCTATTTCTACCATGTCTAGCTGCCATGTAGGGGTCTCCCTCATAGGCTCATACATACATATATACATAGATAAGACAGTAAGGTGTGATTTGGGGGAAATTTTGCTGCTATTTCTACCAGGTCTAGCTACCATGTAGAGGTCCCCCTCAATTCTTTTTTCTTCTTCTTCTTTCTGCTTTTTTCACATGCTCTGTGGCCATGCTGGGGCAATGCCTTGAAGAATTGTAGTTTAATGAATCAACTCCAGTTTTATTTTTGTAAGCATTGTACTTATTCTATCTGTTTCCTTTGTCACCACTAGGTGACAGGGATGTAAACAACCAACATTCGTTGTCAAGCAGTGGTGGAGGACAATCACAACACAGACACGCACACACACACATACATGCATACACATATACACACATACATACATACATACATATATATATGTGTGTGTATATATATATATTGCATCGTGGAAGGTGTTTGTAAGCCATTTAAGAAACACACAAAAACCGTTCATTCACTTCAACATTTAAATTTAATTTGCCAAAATATTTTCGTCGCTTTGAGACCGCGACCTGTTCACTGACAAAATATCGTGCTAACAGGTCGCGGTCTCAAAGCGACGAAAATATTTTGACAAATTTAATTTAAATGTTGAAGTGAATCTAACGGTTTTTGTGTGTTTCTTAAATGGCTTATAAACACCTTCAACGCTGCAACTGTTTTCGTTCCAGCACACGATCTCAGATCAAGTCACTTGCTATGCAAGTACATCTCTGTAACTATATATATATTTATATATTATATATATGTATATTGTAAAAACAGTAAGATAACAAAAGAAAGAAAGAGACCTCAATATTATGTAAATAGAGGAATCTTTATATATAAAAGTGAGGTTGTGTGTCTGTCTCCTACGATTTAGATTCCTAACTACTCCCACATTTTGCGGTGCAGTTTAACCAAAACCGGGTATCTTATAGTCGTGATTCATATCGAGACCGTCTGGGTATTAGCGCGCGTCTACGATGAGTCTACGATTTAAAAAAAAAATTACCATCAATTTTTCCCATTTTTAATCCATTTTTGACATATATAAGGGAAGTAACTCTCTAAAACTTATTATTAAATCTCAGAACGTAAAAAGCTACAGTAACACCCCTCCCCCTTTGTGGTTAGCCATATTGAGATGGCTATTATACTACTCAAAAAATAAAAAAACACAGCAAACAGAAACAAATAAATACATAACCATTTACTCCTCACACAATTTCTTCAATTAGAATTTACCTAAGATTTTTCAGAGTACTTCAGTGGGTGATGCCATAAAAAATTTCTTTCAATTTTACCACCAATTAAGACAAAATTCGAGAAAACTCAATATTTTAACATATCAATCCGAAGCATTGATGTACATGTGTGCGTGCGTGAGTGTGTGTGTGTCATTCCTCACACACACGCATACACATACATATACAACTACATACAACTACATACACATACAACTACATACAAACACGTGTGTGTTTGTTATTAGTAAAAAGGCGCCAAAACTCAACTCACTTATCATTCCAACACATTTGCAAAGACACACGGACGGACAGAAAAGGTAAATTGGTTTTTATTTTACTCTTGTATATATTTTATTATATAATATTATATATAGATATATGTATATATAATTGCAGTATGAAACAGTGTTTATGTATAAACAGACACTTATATATAGTTACCAAGCCGCCCGAATTTACCTATTCATATTTAAATGAGAATATCAGAGCAAATCTCTTTAGTACATTCGTGAAAACACGTATTATACTTCGTAACACTTCAACTACAGTTTGTACAAAAATCGAAGTGTAATTTTTATTCCGTGAATTATGGGAGATTTTTTTTCCGAAATTTGTTCCTATTGTGTTTTCAAAATTTGTAATTCTGACAAAAAATGGATACGAATTTCATTATATCAAGCAGCGAGTCAGAATTCGAAGATTTTCTACTGAAGACCTTCATAACTAACTCTATGACTGAAAAAAAAAAGCATCTTTATATAAGAGTGAAGTTGTGTGTCTGTCCCTACGATTTAGATTCCTAACTACTCCCACATTTTGCGGTGCAGTTTAACCAAAAGCGGGTATCTTATAGTCGTGATTCATATCGAGCCCTTCTGGGTATTAGCGTGCGTCTACGATGAGTCTACGATTTTAAAAAATTTACCATCATATTTTTCCATTTTAATGCATTTTTTTCGCTTTTATATAAGGGAAGTAACTCTCTAAAAATATCTACGATGTGTCAACGATTTAAAAAAAAATTTACCTTAATTTTTTTTCAATTTTTAATGCATTTTTTTGCTATTTTTGGGCTATAACTCTCTAAAAATGCTTATATATTTATTTCCCTTACAAACCCGAGCAACGCCGGGCGATACTGCTAGTATATATATATATATTAGAAGAAATGAGGTACCCAGAAATTCGGATGGTTTTATATTTACAGATATTTGTATATTACATGTTTTTATACATCATATAACTTAGATCATGTATTAGCGCTTACATGTATAAAAACATGTAATATACAAATAAATATCTGTAAATATAAAACCATCTGAATTTCTGAGTACCTCATTTCTTCTAATATAAAATACCTGTACATCATCTCCAAACCTTCCAATATATATATATATATATATATATATATATATTATATATATATATATATATATATATATATATATATATAATATAGAAAATACTAAAAAGTGAAAAAACTACAGAAGCTTTTAAAAAGGTTAAAAAATATATTTGAATCATATGTCTGAAGAATATTATAAATTTTTTTCTTACAATGACATAGTTTAGAAGAAAGACCGGTTTCGCGTTTAGCTTTTCAAACGGTCTTTCTTCTAAACTATGTCATTGTAAGAAAAAAATTTATAATATTCTTCAGACATATTACTCAAATATATTTTTTAACCTTTTTAACAAGCCTTCTGTAGTTTTTCACTTTTTACTATTTTCTATATATTCAACCACGTGCTTTCACAAACCAACTTTCTTATATATATATATATATATATATATATAATATATATATATATATATATATATATACATACATACTTACATATATATATATATATATATATAATATATATATATATATATATTATATATATATAATAATATATATATATAATAGTAGAAATATGTTACGAAAAGAAAATATAAAATACACGTGGAAATGTAAGGGTAAAATATGAAAAATCAACGAAAATGCATATTGCAAATAGAAAAAGGCTATTTATGATAGGTAACGACAAATATATACATTTAGATTGACTGAACTATTAGACCTGAGAACTATTAGTTCTCAGGAACTATTAGACCTGACACCGTGTTTTAACCGGTGTTGTTCAAACGATGAATAGCTTTGCGTAAACATTGGTTCGTTTTGTTCTCTTACTTTATTATCATCTTATAATCATCTCATAATAATGACTTTTATGACTCGTACTACTACCTCAGTCAATCTAAATGTATATATTTGTCGTTACCTGTCATAAATAGCCTTTTTCTATTTGCAATATGCATTTTCGTTGATTTTTCATATATATATATATATATTCACACACACACACAAGGTGGTGCTGAAAAGTTCCTGCTTTGGGGTAAAATAAAATACAGGAGGATCAGTTAATCATGATTCTATCCAACATATTCTCCTCTCAGATTCTCACACTTATTGGAGAGATCCTTTAGTTTTCCTAAGCCCAGTAAAAGAACCCGGAAGTTTGGGCCTCCAACCAGGCTTTTCGTGAGACCCTTAAAGCCAGGAACTTTTCAGCAACCCCTCGTAGATATAGATACGTACACATGGTAATACAGATCTCCATTTTGTGTTTTAGATTTAGGTTATGACGTCACACTGGCGCGCTGCCTGCTGCGCTACCGTTATGAAATCGTTGATATATTGACTTTGATTCGTAGATATCGATCCGCTTATGGCAAGTATCCCTTATATTCGAGGGTTTGTAACACTTGTAATTATCACTCCATACACTTATTTATTTATTTAACAGTTTATTTATCCGCTTTAGTTTCCTGTGTAGCAGCCTCTGCTTGCTTCCCTGTCTTTTGATCTTCAGATCCATATGCGTGTGTGTGTGTGTGTGGTGTGTGTGTACAGAGAGAAAGAGGTGGGAGAGAGAGAGAGTATGGGAGAGAGAGGAAGAGAGAAAGAGAGGGAGCGAAAGATGTATACATACGTCATACATTCATTCACACACATACACACGCGTATAGCTATCTAGATCCATGTATCTATATGCGTGTGTGTGTATGTATATATATATATATATATATATATATATATATAATACACACACACACATCAATACCACATACTTAATCCAGATACTTACATATAGATACAAAGAGAGACAGAGCGGGGGAAATAGAGAGAGAGAGAGAGAGAGAGAGAGAGGTATACATATTTATATATATACACACACACACACACACCTGCATCGGAATCGTTTTAGCCCCCCTGATAATATAAAGTCGCTCCCCACCCCTACAGCCACCCTCATCTTTCTATGACTGTCAGAGCTTTTATTATACGTTATCATCAGACTCCACATCATAGGAACGTTTCTTCTTGGTCGTTTCTGACTTCATTACTTTTGTTTTCTTTTCTAGCTACGCCATATTGCTCTCCCGTTCGTTGCGCTGTTTGAAATCATTTCTTTTATTTGTAAATTGTTGAATGCAACTCCTGGGGGATCACGGGAAGCGGTTTTTGGTTTTGTCTTTTATTTGTTTCACTCGAAGCACTGCAGCCATACCGTGGCATCAATTTGATGGGTTTGCTCGAACAAAAAATCGATCCCCAGTTCTTATTTTTAAGTGTGATACTTATTCCATCAGTATCTCAAGGCGAACTGCTAAGTTAGGATAACATAAACATACCGGTTGTCAAGCGATGACACACACAGTTACACGCACAAATATATGCACACATCCATGTATATCTATCTATCTATCTATCTATCTATCATCTATATATATATATATATATTATATATATATACATCTTCCACGCTGCAATTGTACATATACATATACATATACATATACATATATATATACATATAATATATATATATATATATATATATATATATATATATATATATATATATATATATATATTTCAAAGCGACGATATATATATATATACATATATATATATATTATATATATATATATATATAGTAATATATTATATATAGATTATATATATATATAATATATAATTGCAGCGTGGAAGGTATTTGTAAGCCATTTAAGAACGCACAAAAACCGTTAGCTTCATTTCAACATTTTGTGTCAAAATATTTTCGTCGCTTTGAAACTGCGACCTGTTCGTTCACGAAACTTCGTGCAGCATGAAGTTTTGTCAGTGAACAGGTCGCAGTTTTAAAGCGATGAAAATATTTTGACACAAATTAAATTCAAGTGTTGAATTGAAACTAACTATTTTTGTGTGTTCTTAAATGGCTTACAAACATCTCCCACGCTGCAATTTTTTTTGTTCGAGTACACGGTCTCAGATCAAGTCACTTGCTATGCAAGTACATCTATATATATATATATATATATATATATATATATATATATATATATATATGACGGGCTTCCACGCAGTCTTCGTCTACCAAATTCACTGACACGGCATTGTTGGTTGACTTGGAGCAATAAAAGAAGATACTTGCTCAAGGTGCGAGTGCTGGGAATGAACTCGAAACCACAGGATTACAAAGCCAGCTTCTTCATCAGATGCCCACATCTGCCCTTGTACACTTTATCGACTCTAGGCACTTACCAGCAACTGGTGCCTGTTTTAAATATATTAATATCAATTGACCAATTTTTCCTTTCCAATCTGCTTTATTACAGGCTTTTAATGGTGTCTGGTGGGAAAAATTCGATTCCCTGTTGCGATCAAGATGCTTTCACCCTCAAATTCTACTCCTGAATCAGTTTTACGATTTTTCTATTTTCACCTTGTTCTTTTTTTCCTGGTATTAACCCTTTTCCTATTTAAGACATTAAATTGCATCTGACACTGACGTTCTAACCCGGAGGTTTAGAGTTTTTGGAAGGTTATGGAATTAACCCTTAGTCACCACTGCTCTCAGGTCTGTCAGATGCGAGTGGTGCCTGCCAAGGGCGCAATATTGGATCAAACAGATGAAGATGAACCCGCAGCCAAAATGGTTATAAAGAACTTGGAGGAGGGACGGTGCCTAGACATGTGTCACACAGACATAACGGTTTGTGGACAGGCCTAGATGTCAACAGTTAAACAGGCCATGTGCCTCCCGAGTTGGATTTGGAGAATTTAGCAGAGTAAACTGTAATTAAACCGAGATATGGTAAGGCGAGACCACTGACATATCTTTCCTAACAAAAACACATCTTCAAATTGTGGTCTGGAAGTCCATAATCGCCAACACCTTTAGGCTTGGTATATGAAAACGGAGAGAGATTAGCCATATGAGGCCTTTCTTGCTATCGTTTTAGTACAGCATTCTTTAGCTCCTGTTTCTGCTTAGATTTTATCTTTCTTATAACTTCTGTTGTTGTTTCACTCTTCTCTTCACAACTGTTGACCATTTCAGCCTCGCTTTTTTTTGTGGGCATTGGAGTGTGTGTGTGTGTGGGGGGGGGGGGTTCCTTGAAATCAGGTTTTTTTATTATGTCTTTTTTAAATTTTTTATCGCTTGCTTGTTTCAGTCATTGCATTGCGGCGGCCTTGAACGGCTTAGATGAACAAATCGACAATATTACTTTTCTTCTAAGCCTTGTACTTATTCTATCGGTGTCTCTCTACTGAACCACTAAGTTCGGAGGACGTAAACAAACTGCATCCGATTGTCAAGCCATGGTGGGTGACAAACACAAAAACGCACATATAGATATATACATATAAACACGCACACACATACACACGCATACGTATGTTTGTATGTATGTATGTATGTATGTATGTATGTATGTATGTATGTATGTATGTATGTATGTATGTACGTACGTACGATGGGTTCTTTCAGTTTCCGTCTACCAAATCCAATCACAAGGCTTTGATCAGTCCGGGACCATAGGAAAATATACTCACCTAAGGTGCCACACAGTGGGACTGAACCTGGAACCATATGGTTGAGAAGCAAACTTCTTACCACACAGCCTCAACTTCTTCCACTGTACTCTGTTATATATATTGTACTCTACTATTACCTAACAGTTTTCGGCCGGCATAAGGCCTCTAAATCCCTGTTTCATTATAAATATCATCTTTCTCTCCCAGATTTTGAGCAATATACTCTAAACCCAGGAATTCTTCCTGTTTATTTATTTACATCGATTCACACAAATTCACTGAGCGACCCGTTCGGACTACTATGCTTATAGCTTATTATTGCAACAGCTAAAGTACTGATGCCTATGACCAAGGGCTGACTGAGCCGTCGGTCAATCGGGCACTGCCCGAGGGCTCGGAGTCGTGAGGAGCCCGCACTCTACATGTTAACTCTCTTTGATATCAATGCTAAAGGACCCGGTGAACAGTTGTGCCCGAGGGTCCTTAATACTCCCAGGCCACCCCTGCCTATTACTCTATTTTTGCATTTAGCGTTGTCTGAACTATTTAGCTAATGCACCGACGATATTCTTTCCAAACTCTTCCTGTCGTTTTGGTATCGGTAGTAACGAATGCAGTTCATTGATTCTTAAATGTTTGCACGTCTCTGCTTTATCTAATTCTCTTATTACGGTGTCATTGTCTGAAATAATATTATTATCTTCAATTTATTTTTCCCTCTTCAAGGTTATCTGAGCACATTTTTTTAATTTGAATATATGTATGTGTGTGTGTGTATGTTTCTGCGCGCGCGCGTATGTGCGTGTATGTGTATATATATATATATATATATATATGAACACACACACACACACACACACACACACACACACCACACATCCGCAAGCACATACAACCTGCCTTAGTACGATTGATTAATCGCGCAAGAAACCTCGTTTATATTTAATTCACACAATTCGAAGAGTTATTATGGCGTATAAAATATGGTAATTGTTTCCAACCGAATGAAAGTATGCAATAAAAATATTCAGAAACAGTTTTAAATTTAATTAAATACCAAAAACACAATAAAAATCGTATTTATTGTATACTTTACTTTTACTATACGGCTACCAAAAAATGCATTAAATAAATTTGATTCAGAAAACGATATGTATATGTGTGTGTGTGTGTTTTATATATATATATATATATATATATATATATATATATATATATATATATATTATATAATTTTATATATATATTATATATTATATTATATTATTATATATATATATATAGAGAAAGAGAGGAGAGAGAGAGAGAGATTATATAATTCTACATACATTATATATATATACAACACTATATATATATAATATATATATATATATTATATATATATATATATATATATATATATATATATATATAATATATATATATATATATATATATATATACAGCGTGTTGTTGTACAAATGTAAACGAATTCTAATTGTTAAAACATCGAACAGATAAGAAAGACGAAGACGAAATACATTATTATTCTTTGGTATTTAATAATTAGAAAGTGGAAATTGCAACATCGCTTTTGCTTTTAATCTTGAGACATTCGCTAGGAATTTCGGATAATCTGTGAAGACTTGCGCAGATTTACAAACATCTTTCGATGTCCGGATTAGTGATCTTCATGCTGCGCAGTTATAAGCCATGAGCAGATTGTGCAGTTTCCCAGGGCCCTCACGGATTTAGAGGCCTCATTCTGAACTATTTATACAGTGGCTTGCTGACAATATATAAATATTGTAGGGTCCAGTTCATTCACTTTCCAGGGGTTCCATGATGCCACCAGGGCAGCCTTGCATTTATAATCATTCCATTTAAGGCTGCCATATTTCTAAATATATTTTCACATTCCTCAAAATTCCTTCTTATTTTCTTTTTCGAAAAATAACTCCTTGGAAGATATCTTTTCCAAAATAATCCGTTTTTATATTTCCTTTTTTTTAAATTCCACGTTAAATATTTATTTTATATATACATAAACAATGATAGTTAGCATGCTTATGAATATTCAAACGTGAGAAAACCTTTTGCTGCGTGAGTAGACCCGGAGGAATTCTCTTCTCTTAGATATGTGAAAATACACATCCAACTCACATATGTTGTTTAAAAGGTGAAATGTCTCCCGGGTCTATTTCCGCAGCGAAATGTCTTTTCACATTCGAGTATGCACGAGCGTGTTAAATATTATTGTACATGCACATATCTTATTCAACGTTGCTTTCTGCGACCTTATTTAATTAACTATTCTATGGCTTAGAGGCCCAGAGTGTTTCGATTTCCGGACCGGACGGAGCGTTGTGTTCATGAGCAGCTGTAAATGAATTTTAGCGTCAGCTAGAAGTTAACCCTTCGACTGACTGGAGTCCCGTTCGGTGGCGGGAGGAGGTTGAGGCGAATGTTGTCATCTCATTCACTTATTATGCTACGGAAACCGGGATTATCACCGGCCTTATCAATCCTATGCTTCTTGACTGTCCTAAATCTCCACCCCTTTTCTTCTGATATTTTATTCAAAAACAAAAATGCTTTATACATACCTGCAACTATGTTTAGCGCCTCTAAGCCCGGTGCGGATTTTTACATTTCTGTACAGATTCGTTTCAGCCAGCACTTGTATTAAATATCTCTTCAATATTACTTTGAATCCTATTATATTTCCCGTTTGAAATTATTGAAAAAGAAATACATCTTTTTATTACAATCTTCATTCCACGCAACCAGAAGACGTTCAGTGTCTTTCTTGACAACGCTTCTATTTTTTGTAATTGTTTATAAAAGACAGTAAGCTGATACTAATTTACCGTTTTCTTTTTATTTCTACTGGATTATCTTATATTTAGACAATCGATTCGTTTTTGCTAAGATCTCTGGCAAATTTCACATTGTTATCATCGCTATGTATTTGACATTCAATTACAACAAACTTCTGTTTAATTATGATAGTTAAGTTGCTATATTTGGGAAGAGTCATAATTAATAAAACCTTTATACACACTCATCAGTTGCTTGTCTGTATTTTACTTCATTTTCCTTTTTCGAAAACAGTTGATGTTTGTTTATGTCCCGCTCCTACCCAAATATTTTCCAGAATATACAATCATTCAGAAAGCTACAGAACTGAGCAGTGAAAAATGTTTTATAGGACATAAATAAATATCAATCTCTTTGGTAAAATAAATGAAAGTGAAATGTGAACAAACAACAGACGATTAGTGCGTTTATGAGTCTTATTAATTGTGATCTTCCCTTCCCAAGTATAACAGTGTTGCTCTCAACACACGGCTTCCGATCAAAACACTTGCAAAATAAATTCCAAATGAAAAATGTGAAGCCTCTTCGATTTTGCAGAAGAAACATTTGCAATACAAATATTTTTTCCTTTCTTTTTCATATCTACTAAATGTTATTTAAACACACACACAACCACACAAACACACACACACCACACACACACACACACACACACACACACACACAAATACTGATCTATGTTACGTATGCATGCACATACACACACACACTCTCTCAAACGCATGCGCAATACATTTGGCATTTGTTTTGTATATCAAAAGGCTGATTGATAATTTCAGTAATAATTTATGCTTTTGAAACTTTGATTCAACATTTCGGTTTCGATTTGTTGCTATATTAAAGTTCATCTCTCTCTCTCTCTCTCTCTCTATCCATAATACAACATACATACATATATATTATATATATATTATAATATATATATATATATATATATATATATATATATACATATATATATATATATACATATATATATATATATATATATATATATATATTATATATATATATATATGGTATATATATTGCGTCATCCCATAAATAATGCTTTTTTTTTATACTTCTTTTATTTTTCAAAAATATATCTAAAATATACTCTCCTTCATTTTCCACAATGCTCTTCCATATATCTGGTAGACTTGCAAAACCCCTCTTCCAAAATTTACTTGTCCGTGACGAAAAATACTCTTCTAGTACTGTTCTAACCTCGTCTACAGAATTCATATTTTTTCCGTCCAGATGATTTTGAAGACTGCGGAATAAATGATAATCAGATGGGGCAATGTCCAGCGAATATGGTGGGTGGGGCATCGTTTCCCATTCAAATTGCTCTAGCCTTTGGAATGTCATCCTTGCTGTATGTGGCCGAACATTATCCTAATGGAAGAACGCCTTTCGTCTTGATAACAAAGATGGTCGTTTTTCTTCTAGCGTTGACTTCAGCCGCTCAAGCTGCTCGCAGTAGACCCCATTTGCTATCTTGGTTTGGGTTTAAAAGTTCAAAGTGGACTAAACCTTTCATATCCCACCAAACAGATAAAAACACCTTACGTGGGTGAAGACCTTCTTTAGCCTAGTGGTGGGGCGGTGTTTCTCCCTTGCCTACCCACTGTCTTCGGCACTTGACATTTTTAGAGAACTCATTTCTAGTCACCAGTCATTATTCTGCGCGCGATTAGACTCAGAAAGTTTGTAAGTAACCCATTGACCCAATTTGCTGAATTTTCCAATAGTACACAAGTGTCGATGAATAGTTGAATGACCAAATCGAAGCTTCTCTGCTAGTTCCTCAATAGTTACAATGGGATTTTGCTCCACCAGGGTTTGCAGGACGTCCTTGTCGAGCTCTACTGATCTTTCAGGACGTGGTTCGTTTTCTAGGCTGTAGTTTTCGGTTCGGAATTATTGGAACCACCGTTGACACAGGTTTACGCTTATTGTCCGATCCCCATATACTGCATTAATATTCCTCGCACTTCCCATTGTTGCCTTTATTGAACACATAAAGTAAAATATGCCGAATATGCTCCTTTGTCACTTCCATTATAACTTTGAAAAAATAACTGTTAAAATCGAACTGCACTCTTCAAAACTTGCACTAAGAATAAGGACAAGGCAAAATTACTATCTGCTTTTATAGCAAGTTGATGCAGGTAGTTTATCCGCTCTCCCTTTGACTTTAAGTTGATGCATTTAAAAAGACCGCATTATTTATAGTATGACCCAATATATTATATATATATATATATATATATATATATATATATATATATATATATTATATATATGTATGTATGTATGTATGTATGTATGTAGATGTATGTATGTATGTATGTATGTATGTGTATGTATGTATGTATATGTGTGTATATATATATATACACAT
>NW_021833285.1:25000-35000 GCF_006345805.1 Octopus sinensis
CCCGGAAAGGATTAGAGTAAGGGTAAATTTAACTTCTGCAGAATTTCAAGACAATATGTATTTATTTGAACGACTATTTCCTATTTCTTGGCCAAGAACCAATTGAGAATCATTATACTGTATATATTAAATATAACTGCTTTAAAAACTTATTTGTCAGGTTCCTTCGGGTTTTGCGGTCAGCTTTGTATTTCATCCTGTTGATCAGTTAGTATATACTGGGTTTTGTTGAATCGACTCCAGCCGCTTAAGTGACTTGTGACAAAATCAACAAACTTTATCTGTTTTTTAGTTTCTTATTACCATTATTTATATATTCTTTAACACAGCGAGCAAAATGCCCGGCCGTATTTCGTCCGTCTTTACGTTCTGAATTCAAATTCTGCCGGAATCGACTTTGCCTTTCATCCTTTCGGGGGTCAGTAAAATAAGTAGCAGTTGAACGCTAAGGTTGATGTAATCCACATACCACCTCCCCCGAAATTGAGGGCTTGTGCTAAAATTTGAAATCAATATTACGGTGGCTTGGTTCTTTACATTCTGGGTTCAAATATTGCTAGGGTCAACTTTGCTTTCATTCTTTCGAGGTCGATAAAAATGTACCATTTGAGTATAGGGGGCGATATAATCTCTCCTCAAAAGTACCATTTGAGTATATAAGGGGGGGATATAATCTCCCCTCAAAAATTTCTGACGTTGTGTCAAAATTAAAAATGAATTTTTTGAAGAAAGTATAACGGCGGGTTGGCAGAATCATTAGAGCATCGGACAAGACGTTTTATGATAATGGTTCTTTACATTCGGAGTTCAAATTTTCCCCACTCAACTTTGCTTTTCATCTTTATGGGGGTCGGTAGAATGAAGTACCAGTCAAGTACTGGGGTCTATTTAATTAATCTACAATACCTTCCTCTCAAAATTCTTGGCCTTGTACTGATATTAAAAGAAATCAATATTTAACGTGATCGATTTGGATTTTAACTCTTTTCAAGACCAATTATTTCTGCTCGGACTATTTGGTAGCTGACCAATTTAGTGGCGTCACTTTAGTTAATTAGACAATCTAACTGATGTTATTTTATCGTGTGTCGGATTTAAACCGAAAGCCTGCATGACGTCAAACTATCGAAATTGTATTACAGCAAAATCAACCAATAATATCTTCCATCGTCTCTTCTTTTTTTCTTTCTTCTTTTCATACTGACTGAATATTTGTGTTTCCGTGATTGAGACACAAAAGCGTTGGACTAAATGCATTCATTCATTACAGAACTTAGTTTCTTGTGTCAACTTTGTTGCTGCAGTGGTGGTGGTGGTGGCGATGTGTTTGAGCTGTTTATGACTGGCAACCTTACCACAGCCGTATTCCAAGCAGTGTTAAGTTGCTTCTGTCACAGCTTCAGTCTCACAAGAGGAGCCAAACTCAGCTCTCACTGTCATGTAAAAACAAAAAAAAAGCACTCGTCAATGTCACAACACTGCCATTACTTCTAGGTTCTGAGTTCAAACCCAGCCGTGGTCGACTTCACCATTGTTGCCTCTGACAGCGATAAAATAAGAAACCGTTCTTCAATCGATTCTACTACAACCACAAGATTAAAATGATTATAGATTTGATGTGCAAGAACAGTCACCTTAATTGGTACGTAACTTTTGTATTCCATCAACTCTGAGAATCTCTGCAGAATCTCTGTAGAATTCGAACTCAACCTAATCCGATACGTCAATGTTTTCTTCCGACGCTCTACCAATTCTGCTAATCCCTCATCCTTGATGCATCCAACCGATCGATAATAGTTTTCTTTTGATTGGGACTAAATAAGAAAATCTACAGCATAATAATGTTTTTTCAGGCGATTAACTCCTCTTTACTTCTAAGATTTGATCGGTTTGATCAGCGATCATCCATAAGATGTTTTATTTCTAAACGACGGTGGTGCCCCAGAATGACCGCAGCTTTAAAATTGAAACAAATTAGAGAAATTAAAGAGGTATTGCATTCGTACAGAATTCGTTCTCAGCACATTTATTGCTAAACTAATGCTAAGAATCGCGACAACCGAAATGTAAATGCTAGTGTCCATGGCATACTGCTATAGAATTTAGGGAAAACCATTCGAAAACAGAACGTCTTTTGCAAGTTTGCAAAAAGATGAAATCTTTTCCATCGTTATTTTCTCAAATAACAGTCGTTATTCTTATTCGCCAAGGTTTGTGTGCGTTGTTATTGTTACTGGTTTGTATTATTCTCTTATTCACACACAAAACAAAAATATCAGTATTTTGACCAAAATGTATGGATTTGGCTGCAAAATGTTTTTGATAGTTTTCTTTTCTTTCTGTTCTTTAGATTCTGTGGAGACGCTCGTCTTAATCCTGCGCCTGTGCTGTGTATCATATGGGATGCACAGGACATATTTCCCTGGAATCCATGCATTATGTATGATAGACATTCCCAATTTTTTGAACCACCAGGATAATTTGGGACTTATGAAAGAAAAGCTTTATACTACTCTGAACAAGGGATAACCAAAAGTCTGAAAACAAAGATAGACGTTTTGAAGAGCCTTATGAAAATCATTTGGAGAGGAAAAGGTTTAAGGGCTTTTGATTTGATGGGCATTTCTTATCGCTATCTCATAAAGATATATTATAGACTGTACTCGTCTGTACTCTATATGGGAAATCTTCCTGTGCTCAAGTACATCCTCTGTGGATTAAGTTTTCTAAAACTTTTTCTGAAGTTAGTTAAAATTTTCAATGAACTCTTCGTTGATATTTCCAAGGAAGATGAATTCTATGCAGTTCAATAGAGATGAACTGAGCAAGTTCGCGCATGTTTTTCTCCCTTTCCACACGGAGTCTCATTTTGTTGGTAGGGGGTTTTCATTAGTATTTCTTCCCTGTTCCTGAGAGCTTTCCATCTTCTTTTCATTCCGCATTCCTGCATCACAAATATTTACACTATAATGCATTTGTTGTTGCTGTGATTGTAATTGTGACGGAGGTGATTTAGCCCAGGGTATCCGTGATCCAGCAGTTCCAACTCTGATTACCTTGAGCATTTTAGACTGCATGTAGGTCAGCATTATCCATTATATCTTCTGCTTATTTTAGTGTGTAGGATACGATTTGAGGGAGATTGGAGAGCCATTGTTTGGAGGTTGAACGACCATATAAAACCCTCTTATGCAGTGTTATGTTATATACAGTAGAGAACTTCAGTTATAATTCAGTTCAAAAGTTCAGCCATTTCCCATAAGTTGTCGCCATCTTGAGTTTGCCTAAAGATTATGTTAAGAGCACAAACGTTTGTACAATACTCAAACAATTTTACTGTAACACACAGAATAGTTAGTCCCGTTAATTAAACAGTTAAAACATTCACTCAGTGAAAACTACACGAGATCCATTAAGTTCGTCACAAATCGTTTTATTCTGCTTTAGACTTTTATTCTATTCTTTTATTCTGTTCTTTGTTTTTCTCTCTTTCATTCTGTCTTCCTATTTCTTCCCTTATTCGCCCCTCGCCCTCCCTTCTGTCCTTCCTGTCTTCTTATTCACTTCGTACAGTCCTTTCCTCCCTCCTTTGCTCTCAACTTATCTCCTTTCCGCCGGTCTTCCTTCGGCGTTGACTCCTCACTTTATATTATTTACATTGCGTCGTTTGTTCAACGATTAAAGACGTGCTGCTGCGTCACGTGATCGTGATTCAGCCACCAATCTCGGAAGTTGTCTTCTCATCTCTTACACTGTCCAACCATACGATTTCCTTCAAACTTCAAACCTTTTGTCTTTCTTGTATTCCTAAAGAAAACAAAATATCCTCTACATAATACGCAAGGAGACAGAAAGACAGAAATCAAGACAACTAGACGAATAAAAACATAAAGCATAAATGGACGGACACACACGCACACGCACGCACACACACGTACGCACTCGCACGCAGAGGCACACAGACACACATGAATACAAAGAGTGATAGACGGATTTATAGCGATAAGGGCAGATAGATCAAGATGGATGGCTGGCTGGCTGGCTGGCTGGCTGGATGAATAGATAGATAGATAGATAGATAGATAGATAGATAGATAGATAGATAGATAGATAGATAGATAGACAGACAGACAGACAGGCAGGCAGAAAAAGAGACAGAGATAGACATAGATAACTGAATTATTTGAAATGCCATATTGCTACGCCGCCAAACTCTAATAAATATTAATGATTGTGTGTATATATATATGTTTGTGTGTATATATATATGTTTGTGTGTGTATATATATATGTGTGTGTGTGTGTGTGTGTGTGTGTGTGTGTGTGTGTGTGTGTGTATGTTTATGTGTGTTACGAAGTCCTAATGTGGGTTAAATAATAATGTCAACTCATTCTTTCTATACTATGAATATGTGAAAAAAAAGCGAGTGAGAATCTTCTGGCGGATGGTTTCATGGTTCTTGAGCGCTCTCCAGAGAGACTGTGCTTACCTTCGTTTTTCAGTCTGTGGCATAGGTCAGATATTGTATAAGAAGTCATGAATTAAGCTAGCACAATGGCTGGTAGCCTAATATGCATAAATGGGATTCGATGGCACGCCGTTAACTGAATGATATCTATTTATGCACAGTATAAGGTAAATAAGAAATTAAATAAATTTAATCATTGCAAACTTAAATAATAATATAAATACATTCATACGTGACAAGACAACTGGCTTTTTGGCACTATGTTGTCTTTCCCATATATGAAAAAACGCCAGCATTCAACAACACTTGGGAAATGGTGGGTGGGTTTACTTCCAATGAGCAACTTCTGCCCATCATGCGCAAAGACCAAAAGATGCAATGCTTACAACCGTTTTCAAGCTGTAACGGTATGATCTCTTTGCAACACCATCGCTCCACCATCAGAGGGTCAGTCGTATTGAAAACGAAGCCTGGAGGCCAACCTGGCCGTGCTCGGATAGTGCCATTGGAAGAGAACATACTGTACTCTCCTCCAATGTTATTCTTATAGCACATGTCAGACATTAGAAGACAAATTTCTGGAGAAGTCCCAGAAAGAAAAACATTTTTGTTAACTCCCCAGTCAAAAGGAATACTTCTTTCTACGACATGTTCATTTCGTGACAGTGCCTCCGCAGTGTCTCAATGAACACTTCTTCGCCGCCTATCAGTATAGGAACAGAGGTTTCCATCAGCAGGAATGAGTCCCGTGAGGTGGCTTATTTTCTGCGTTTTTCTCTCAATAAAACACAATCGCCATTTCGTCTGCTTGGACAATAAATCCCTTACTTGACTCGCTGTAAGATATTTCCCAACATTTTTTTGTTAAAATAATCAAAAGACGAAGTAAAACTTCTACCTATTAAATTATTAGATTCCGCCAGCCGCAGTGACGTATTTAGAAAGACGAGAAAAACGAAAATTAAGTTCAACGGTGCTGACGTCAGAGAGCAAAATAAAATAGAATAATAAAAAAAATATGGGGAGAAAATCGAAATTTTAAAAAGAATGTTATACGAGTGAAAAAATATAATAACCAGGCCGTAGTTCTTATAATGAGAGATAACAGGAAATACTGTGTAATAGTTTCTTTGAATGGAATATAGATTTTCTTTGCGAAATCACATCGATATAAATAATGAAATGAATAAATATAAAAATATATAAACGTATAAAAAAAATCTTTCATTGATGAATTGGCAAATAAAGGAATAAATGAATAATTAGAAAAATAAATGGAAAAAGAGAAAATTTATGCATTAAAACACTTTTGGTTATAGCTTTCAAAGGTAAAAATGACCGCATCGCATCCATCCGTATGTAAATGTCTGTGTGTGTGTGTGTTGGTGTAGCTATGTCTCTCTTCTTCTCAATCTCTCTCTCTCTCTCTCTCTGTCTCTTTCTCTGTGTTTATATATATGCGTACATGTGTGTATGTAAAAATATATATGTATATATATACGTATCCATATATATATATATATATATATATATAATATATATATATATAATAACTAGCATTAAAGACCCGTCGTTGCTGGTCATAGTGCTAGTGCATGTATATATGTGTATATATATATATGTCAACGGAGCGAGTCAACGGAGCGTGCAAGGGAGTACTCGACTCGAACTTGCAAAGTGGAAATATTTTAGTTTTACCTTTATATCTGGGACGTAGGATGTCCCGGAAAATAATTTTAAATGCCCCCCACCCCCAGAAGTAGAGGTAGGCTGGATTGTAGCCACACTTCTATACAAGAGGGAGGACAAGATACAATTGATCGAAATTACAAGAGACGGGCTAACAATTCCAGTCTGTTATATATTTTGAGTATTGTTATCACTAGCGATAACAAGATATAACTTTGTATTTTGTATTTTATGTGTAGATGTATATATATATATATATATAGATGTACATGTAATATGTACACATATATATATACACATATATACATGCACTAGCACTATGACCCGGCAGCGACGGGTCATAATGCTAGTATATATATATATATATATATATATTCTTTTATTCTTTTATTGTTATATGCTTCAGCCTTGAGGCTGCAGCAATGCTGGGGCACCATATATATATATATATATAATATAATATATATTATATATATATATATATATATATATATATATAGATATATAATATATATATATATATATATATAATGTAAGTAAATATATATATGTATATATATATACATATAAATATATAATACAAATAAGAAAAGGGAGGAAGAAACAAATTTGGTTTGTTCATCAACTTACAGATATTATAATGTTGGATTATTTATTCATTATACAAATTAGAACATCAAAAGCATAGAAAAATATTATATAAATCAACAGAAAAGATAATAATACAAATACAGATTTTAAAATTCATAGTATAAATTAGTGAAATCCTAAAGATTACTTCTCACATCTGTTTCAGCCTATGGTCAAAAGTAAATTTAATTTTCATTGCCTATAGGTGTCAACATACTAAGGTTGTAGGCATTTAAAAAATATAATACAAAAATACAATATATTACAAAAACCATAGGCCTCGACAGAGGTAATAAAGAACTTTAAAAATATTAATATTAATATTAATATACTAAACATGATACACATATTACTTAATATATAAAAAATAAACAATAAACAAATATCCAAATATGCATACGTACACACACACACACACACACACACATATATATATATATATATATATTGATCAAAATAAAATAAAAACATGATGCGAAGGATTCAGCGGTACATATGTTTCGGGCCTTTATTAGACAGATTTATAACAATGCATAATGTATGTCTGTGGCCTTCTTCAGCCGCGCACAACAGCTTCCACAAGGACATGTGTTACATCAAAAATTCTTGGTTGGGGATGCAAATCCTCTCATTCGCGTACGACATAATGCGGCAGCAGCATAGAATTGAAGCGTCCATCTCTTTATCGAAATGGTAGGCCCCCAATATATATATATATCTTACATACTATAATAATGTCTTCTAACACATCAAAAATTCACGATACAAGATTCAATATATATATATTCATACATATATATATATGCATACAAAATACATGCGTATAAGCATATAAACCAGACAATCAGAATATAGTTATCATTTCATACATCCACGTAAAGCAAACAAATTCAATTGTAAAATCCAATTGAGTAATTCCCAACTTTTTGTCAAAGCTGAATTTAATCATCCACAGTATTTATGCTTATGTTATATGTATAATAAAGATTTTCAAAATTATTGGGGGCGTCGAACCGCTTATTTATTTTTATCAATCCCATTTGGCGAACCATTAAGTTATTTCATCGAACCCCTTTGGCGAACCGCTAGGTTATTTTATCGATGTTATTTGGCGAACCGCTAAGTCATTTTATCGATCTTCTTTGGCAAACTGATAGGTTATTTTATCGATCACGTTTGGTGAAACGCTATGTTATTTTATCAATCTCATTTGGTGAACCGCTAAGTTATTTTATCTTTATCCTTTGGAGAACTGCTAACTTATTTTATCGATCTCGATTGGTGAACCGCTGTTATTTCATCGATCTCCTTTGGCGAACCGCTAAGTTATTTTATCGATCCCCTTTGGTGAACCTCTAAGTTATTTTATCGATCTTCTTTGGAGAACCGCTAAGTCATTTTATCGATCTCGATGGCGAACTGCTAATTTATTTTAAGACTGGACATCTTCTGCCCAATTTCAATCTAATATTCAACGTGGTAAAGTGGAAGCGGATTAAGCGCAGAAATCTAATTTCTTATAAATAGGAGAGAGGTAGATGGGGAAAGATAGAGAGTAAGAGAAAACGAGGGAGAGTCCGAGAGAAAGGAAGAGTAAGAGAGTGGGAAGGTGAGAGATAAAGGAGAGAGAAACAAAGTGGGATAATGTGGCGATAAGAAACTAAAAGGAAGCAACAGAAAGTAACAACCACACTCTTACCCACGCGCAGAGTGGGTCACCTTAAGCTAGTTTTTTATATATTGCGAGCTGGATTTAACGGGCGAGTATCCACCACTGAGGATGATCACAAATAAGTCGAAACCGTACGGTCTAGTGGTCTCGTGGCTAGAAGATGGAAGGAGATCACTCCCCTGCTTGCAATATATAGCGGATGCAGATTGCATCGAATAGCCAGAACAGCTATGTTGAAATGGCGATAAACAGTACTTCTCAGTATGGTTAGTTCCTCCATCTCTTTTACAGGTTTTATAACTAGCTAATGTCATGCATTTATTGGGATTAGGACTAAGATTGTAAGAACATTCATTCTTTACTCAAGTGTTTTGGTGGCATAAATAAATGAAGTGTAGCGATGCTAAACGAGATTTGGAACAGATATACGAGCTCCGCTCGCAGAAAGTTTATTTGCAAGGACAAACGTTTGAGGCTAGAATACTGTCAATTAAATTCATCCCAGTACTTGACCGGTACTTTGTTTTATCGACCCTAGAAGGTTTAAAATCCAAGTTGATCTCATCAGGATTTGAAATAAGAACGTAAAAGGCTGTAATTAATGCGGCCGGTAATAAAGTCACAGGGAAAAAGTCACAGAAAAAATGTCACAATTTTGGCTAGGAAAAAGAGTCACAATTAATTTATGGTGGCTGGTAATAAAGTCACAGGGAAAAAGTCACATAAAAAGTCACAATTTTGTCTAGGAAAGAAAGTCAGGAAAGAAATTTTGTCTAGGAAAGAAAGTCAGGAAAGAAATTGTGTTAGGAAAGAAAGTCAGGAAAGAAATTTTGTCTAGGAAAGAAAGTCAGGAAAGAAATTTTGTCTAGGAAAGAAAGTCAGGAAAGAAATTTTGTCTAGGAAAGAAAGTCAGGAAAGAAATTTTGTCTAGGAAAGAAAGTCAGGAAAGAAATTTTGTCTAGGAAAGAAAGTCAGGAAAGAAATTTTGTCTAGGAAAGAAAGTCAGGAAAGAAATTTTGTCTAGGAAAGAAAGTCAGGAAAGAAATTTTGTCTAGGAAAGAAAGTCAGGAAAGAAATTTTGTCTAGGAAAGAAAGTCAGGAAAGAAATTTTGTCTAGGAAGAAAGTCAGGAAAGAAATTTTGTCTAGGAAAGAAAGTCAGGAAAGAAATTTTGTCTAGGAAAGAAAGTCAGGAAGAAATTTTGTCTAGGAAAGAAAGTCAGGAAAGAATTTTGTCTAGGAAAGAAAGTCAGGAAAGAAATTTTGTCTAGGAAAGAAGTCAGGAAAGAAATTTTGTCTAGGAAAGAAGTCAGGAAAGAATTTTGTCTAGGAAAGAAAGTCAGGAAAGAAATTTTGTCTAGGAAAGAAAGTCAGGAAAGAAATTTTGTCTAGGAAAGAAAGCAAAAATATTCTTCAAGTCAGTTACAGTTTATCAAAGTTCTATAAACAATTAAGGTAATAAAACAGAAAATATTTAAAGTCAATTAACTGGCAATACATGACTTGTACATATTGACAACACTATATATGATGGCATTGCAT
>NW_021833285.1:40000-72500 GCF_006345805.1 Octopus sinensis
AAATATTCCGAAAAAGAAAATCTCAAATGGAATAATTACAAAATGTTACGTCATCGGAAATGGATAGGAGACGAAAAAAGAGAAAGAGAAAGAACAAGAGAGAAAGACAGAGACAAAACGAGATGGAGAGAGAGAGAGAGAAAGGGAGACTTATCATTTTGTAAGATTTGCTGCGGTAGAACCGTCGTCTTTGATTTTCCCAAAATAGAGTTCCAAAGAGATTGGCGAATGTAATGAGATACAAAAACAACTCGATATGTATGTAGGTTGTATGTATGTATGTATGTAGGTATGTAGGTATGTATATATATATATATATATATATATATTATATATATATTATATATATATTATATATATATATATTATATGTATTATATATACACACACATATATATATATACATATAAATACATACATACTGTTTTAACGAAGCCGCGTCTTGTCCCTACGTTCGAAACGCGGATTAGATAAAACAGCCGACAACTGATGAAGGGAATCTTCTTTATGTTGCCTGTCTTGTTTCTCTATGTTTTTTTTTCATTGTTCGAAATAAAAGTTCGTTTGCCGTGTTTTTGTCTTTCATGTTCTCGTTTCTCAATTTGTTCACGCTTTTTTGAAGTCCTGTACCCATATATGCATGTATATATACATATATATACGTAGGTATGTATATACATAAGCATATATGTAGTATTTATATTATCATATATATATAAAATATATATTTGAAATTAAACATTGAGAAATATATATATGAAAGTAAACAAATGTTGAGGTGTATTGAAAGATACAGAAATAAATTTTCTAATTCTCAAATGCGTGATAATGCTAATAAAATAGCGTGAATAAATTAAATTGTCTATACATTGCAGAAAAATACGTTACCAGCCAGCCGTGAGACTCGAACTCACATCCTTGTGATTACGCGTCAAGTGCTTTACCATTAAGCTAATCTGCCCAGTAACGAATTCTTCTGCAATTTTAGAACTTATATGCATGTATATACTCCTTTATCTATTTCTTTTTCTCGGTAATACGTTGTATGCGATTCCGTATATCATGAGGTGTCTTGATACCCGTTGTCTCTCTGTTTATGCTTTTAATCTGTTATACATTTTCATGCTCAATCGGAACATTGCTTGCAGCCAATCTTCATTTAAAAATTTATGATATCTTTGCATTGAAAGTTGGAGTTTAGACAGAAATAATTCAGCTTGAACACCTATTGCATACACTTATTATCTTACGTCACTCGACATTCGTATTACGCACAATAGTCATGTGTGTGTGTAAGTGCGTGCGCGTGTGCCTATGTATTTATAGCAAGAACCGATTTATAAATATCAAAGAATATATCCGCTCTAATTAAGAGTTCAATTGATATATAACAGGTCATTAAACTCTAGCTCGTTATTAATTTACAGTAAGTCCAAGTTGGACCGATTTGTACGTATATGCATAATAGGTTAAAACGATGTTTTTCACATATTTACCATAAATGCAGAAAAACAAAAAAAATGCTCATAGTTCATACTACAGTTAAAGTATGAACTATACATGTGAAATTTTATGATTCCTCCTTTTATGCTAAATATATATTTAGAGGGTGTTTGGGTTAAATTGGGAAGTTTGCTTAAATGGGGAAGAAACCACAATATCTCATCCAAAAATGAAAGTATTTTGAAAACTAAAAAACAAAATCAATTAGATTATGGCTGAGAGATATGAGATTACACAAAGCAACCGTTCCCCGGTTCCACTACGGCCTCAAGACAGCTCCGGAGCCTGGTATATGCATTCCTCACCGTGTCCCTGGGAAGGGCTTCAAACCCCACCTCTTCTTGATCCTGGCCACCAGCTTGATCTTGGTGTTGCAAGCAGAGCAGTTGGTGTCTTTCTCAACCACGCCCCAAGTGAGTACTAAGAGACCAGAAGTAGAATTTCTCCGACAACCACTTCTGAAACTTTCTGAAGGTATGACAAGGAACCGAATCCTGCTGCCACACATATGGCATTCCAGCAGCAACCTTCTCCAGCTAGGTTTTGACCAGAGTCTCCAGCAGTTTCAACCTTAAGGCCCTGTACTGCAGTTTTGGGATTTACTCTGGCGTGCGAACGCTGTCACAACGCGTTCTGAGTCCTCTTCCTGCGGGCCACGGCTTCGGGGCCTCCATTGCAGTGTTCGCAGAGCATTCAGCAGCACTCATGATGACGGCATTTAAATACATGGCGCCATGATACAAATACTACTTTTCCAATATTCAGATGACCTCCAGTCATCCATGTCAACTCACTCTTTCCCAACTACAACTTTAGTCTTTATTCTTTCCAACGCCGTTGGCTGTTCATCAATACAATAAGCTTTTCCCGAAAAAAAAGAGACAAAATATCGTCAAATTTAGCCGTACATCCTATATGTGTTCGTATATATGTTTGTATATATGTACGCATATATGTGCGTGTGTATCTCTCTCTCTCTCTCTCTCTCTCTATATATATATATATATATAAAGGGAAAAAATATCGATTATCCCCACGTGGTGGCTTGTAATAGATATATACGAAATTAAAGACGGAAAATGCACACACTCTACATAGTTTTAATATATTATTTAATATATCTTATATTGTGTTTGCCGACCGGTTTCGCTTTCGCTAATCTTGTCATTAAATTTTTTCTAAATACGTATTTTCTTTCAGAAAAAAAAAATTTGTTCATGTTGTGTGTGGAGTTTATGAAGGAATGATTCAACAAGTAGAAAAATTGGTAATTGGTTATCGTTATTATTGTGGACTGGGGAGATAATTGTTCACCTTTCGGTTGGTGGTGGGGAAATATATATACACAAAAATTCAAAAACTAGAGCAGTGAGGAAAACTATGTACAGTGATGGGTATGTCATCGTGAATGAAAATATGTATAGAGATCAAAGTTGGTTATTCGTGCATATTTAGATGTGTTCTGTATTTTTCGATGAATAACTTTTCTTTATTTAAACGCTCTTGTAAAGAAATAGTATCTTTGCACTGGTTGGTGGAGAAAACTGTGAAATTTGGTTTTATGTTAAAAGCACATTTAAGTAAACACTCTCTATGTGTTCACTTTAAGGAATCTGTCTGTATTGCGGAAACCGGATCTGCTCTTTATGTAGAGTGGTCTCTGTCTCAATATCATTCCTACTCGTCAGTCTTATACAGTTATGTCCACAATCAGAGCAGGTTATTACATAAATTCGATTCTCAGAGGCACAAGTGAAGTTGGTTTTAATTGTGAACCTCTCTCCTTGTTTGAAAAGGAAATCTGAGTCTTCAAGTAAGTTTAGGCTTCCACATTTTTTAACTGTTGGTTTCGTGGTTGTTGTATAAAGCTACGCATTTGTTAGAAATCTCTTTCGCGATTTGTGTTGCTTTTTGCATTTGATGAATTTACGTGCTTTCGGGATGTCGTTCATTTTTGAGTCTCTGCTTAGTAAAGGAAGATTTTTCACAATAATGTATACTTCAGTGTTTCCAGAGTTGTAAGTTATTAATTTAATAATAGGGTGAATGACTTAACGTCAACATTTTCTATCCGAAAGGGCATTTCAATCCTCTATTCACATGCTATTATTTATAGCTTTATGTGCTTCGAGATCCACTGTTCCAAAAGATGTACTTTACTTTCCTTCGAAAGTCAACAACGTGTGTGTGGGGGGGGGGTGCACGCATGCACGCGTGTGTGTCTGTATCAACGTACGTATGTTTGTAGGGGTGTATATGTATGTATGTTATATATATATATATATTATATATATATATATATATATATAATATATATATATATATAATATATATATATACATACATACATATGTGTGTGTGTGTGTGTGTGTAATACCATTTATCGAATTGAACATTGTTACCTTCGTTGCAGTTAGTATCGATGGAGCAACACATCACATAATACAGATGATGCCCACATTTCTTGCTTAGAACTAATGTTATCGTTGCCATTTTATGCTTATCTTGTATATAATAATTCAAAGCGATAGTTAGATATGTATACAGCCAATGGTATCTGTCTAGGATAGAAATGATTGAAGACTTGGTTTTATCTTTATTGTCCATGTCTAGCAACACCACACATTATACAGTCGGCATTAAAGTCGGTAATCTTAAAATATCTGAAAACCAAAGATCAAAGATTTTTGTGATTGAAATAATGAAATCTGCAAAGAGACTCCAACCTGATGGAATCTATATTCTATAGACAAGACAAAGATAAACGAATATCCAGTTAAATACTCATTCGACCTTTGCTTTCTTTGGTTTGAGCTTTCAAATCTGAAATACGTTGCTTGGTATCAATGTCAGGTATCAGCGACTAATGTGGTTATGAAATATTTGTATCTCACTGGAGTGGGGGTTAGAAAAAGAAGCAGGTGTCGGTGGAAGATGTAACTCTTCTTAAATGGCATGAAATATGGAGATATGGAAATAACTTCATATTGGTCATTATATTCAGTGTGAGCAAGGCGGTGGACTGGCAGAATTGTGAGCTCACCGGACAAACTTCCTTGCGGCAGTTCGTCTGTCTTTACATTATGTGTTCAGATTCCGACGAGGTCGACTCTGCCTTTCATCTTTTCAGAGTCGAAGTAATAAATACCAGTTGTGCATTGGGGTCGATGTAACTGACCACCTACCTTTTCCCGAAATTTCAGGAATTTGTGCCTTAAGCAGAAACGATTATTCTGTATCAGCAGAGCTTTCTTTTGATATGTGTGTGTGTGAGTATGTGTGCGTGTGAGTGTGTGCGTGTGAGTGTGTGCGTGTGAGTGTGTGTGTGTGAGTGTGTGTGTGTGTGTGTGTGTGTGTGTGTATGTGTGTGTGTGTGTGTGTGTGTATGAATGTGTGTGTGTAGTTTGACCACTAAATCTACAAGTTTTTTCATTCTTTGTTAACGCGACTAAGTGTGATGTGTTTACACCAGCGAATCAGCTACGCTTTTCTTGTCAAATTTAAGAACTACAATAGTTCGTGTTTGTTTGTTTTTTATATGTAAGGGTGAGTGTGTGTTATCAATAACACGAATATGTTCCCGTTTAATCTTTTATAATGATTTTTAATTTCATATTTCCCTAATACAACAAGTCGGAAACGAAAGATATTCCTCATGTTTGTGCGTGTGCGTGTGTGTGAGTGTGAATGTGTATGTGTGTGTGTGTGTGTGTGTACATACATACTACATACAAATGCCGAAAGGAGAAAAGGATATTGATATATGAGGTCTGTAACTTTTCTCTCTTCCTCCCTCCTTCTCTCTCTTTCTCTCTTTCTCTCATTCCTTCTCTCATTCTTTCTCCTCTTCCCTCTTTCTCTCTCCTTCCTTCTTTCTCTTTCTTAGATAAAGGGACAATCCCGAAACTCATCCAAACTCACAAGCCACGACCTGTTTTACGATCGTTGGTGCCTGGGATTGCCCTCGTTTTCCTCAGATGTATAGATCGAGGGGTGACCTTTATGTTGCATGCAAGTGTATGCGTGGTATGATGACGATGACGATGATGATGATGATGATGATGATGATGATGATGATAATCATCATCATCATGTTGAGCGAAAGAGGAAGAGAAAAGGACGGAGAAGAATAAGAAGGAGGAGGAGGAAGAGGCGCAAGAGGAAGTAGACGAGGAGGAGGGGAGGAGGAGGAATAGGCGCAAGAGGTGGAAGGGGGGAAGAGACGCAAGAGGTGGAGGAGGAGGTGGAGGAGAAGAAGAAATGGAAGAGGAGGGAAGAAGAAGAAGGGGCAGGAGGAAGAGGCGCAAGAGGAGGTAGATGAGGAGGGGGCAGGAGAAGGAAGAAGAGGCGTAAGAAGTGGGAGGAGGAAAAGGAGGATGAGGTAGAGGAGGAAGAATAGGAGGATGAGGTGGAGGAAAAGAAAAAGGCGGGGGAGGAAAAGGCGCCAGAGAAGGGGGAAGAGGTGGTGGTGGTGTTGGTGGTGGTGGTGTTGGTGGTGGTGGTGTTGGTGGTGGTAGTAGTAGTAGTAGTAGTAGTTGTAGTGATGATGATGATGATGATGATGATGAGATGATGATGGCGATGATGATGACGATGATGATGACGATGGTGATGATGTTGATGATGATGATAATGATGATGTCTGGAGGTGGTGGTGGTGGTGTTGGTGGTGGTAGTAGTAGTAGTAGTTGTGGTGATGATGATGATGATGTTGATGATAATGATGATGATGATGATGATGATGATGATGGCAATGATGACGATGACGATGATGATGATGTCTGGAGGTGGTAGTGACGACCACAACAGCATAGACAATGGCGCTATCTGTAGTCAACAAAATCGGATTTAATTTGAGATAAGTAGCTCTGGATTAAAGAATTGTAATAATTAATGAACGCTGTAACAATTCCAGTGAGACACCTGGCGAGAGATTTTGTCATAAATTGATTAATCAAGCTAATTAATAAAACTCTGGTATGTGATGCTGATAAACGTTAAGTTAGTAAAACAACAAATATAAGCACACTAATAAAAACAAAAAAACAGTACGATACATAAATGTATGCAAATACATATATACGTAAACATGTGTGTGTGTGTGTGTGTGTACATGAATGGATGGATCGATCGATCGATTGATCGATATGAGTGACGAAAATACAGAATAAAATCGAAAAGAAAACTAATTTCTTGGTTCACTATATTATGTCGGTACTTACTTTGCTATCGTGAAGGTGCATGGCTTAGTGGTTAGATCGTCGAACTTACAATCACGAGATAGTGAGCTCGATTCCCAGACCGGGATGCGTGTTGTGTTCTTGAGCAAGACACTTTATTTCACGTTGCTCCTGTTCACTCATCTGTAGAAATGAGTTGCGACGTTGCTGGAGCTAAGCTGTATCGGCCCCTTTGTACCTTTCCCTCGGATAACATCAGTGGAGCGAAGAGGGGAGGCTGGTATGCATGGACGACTGCTAGTCTTCCATAAACAACCTTGCTGGTGTTGTGCCTCGGGGGGTGGGAGAACTTTCTAGTTGCAATCCCATGGTCATTCATGGCGGTAGGGGATCTTTACCCTTACCCGTTTACTTTACAATCGGTTCTTCAATCAGAAAGGGCACCTGGATAACCCCTCAGTTTGAGTTATATCGCACATAGTGTTCATGTCCGAAATCCTCTCTAGTCGTTCTATGAGCTTGCAGTAACTGTTAGATTTTGCTTCGGTGATAAGGTCCAATAAGATCGAAACACATCAGGAGTTGTCATCACATTGCCGAACACCCTCACACTTCTCTTTCATTGTGTATTTCATTAAATTCAACTGTTTGCAATTCTTTCGTCGCCTACCTTCTCCACCTCTTCAACAGAATTATCCATGCAGAAAAATTACTTTTCTTCTTTAATAAATATGGTTTTAAGTACTTAAAATTTCTTGTTAGACTACATCACATATCTTAGCACTTCACTGTGTGTGTGTGTGTGTGTGTGTGTGTGTGTGTGTGCGCGCGCGTTGTGGTGTGAAGGACTGAACTAATCTATTTCGCTTCGCCGGTTTTAAACTACTACATGGTGCCTTGAGTGTTCTTATCGGAGTTCACTCTCTTGCTTGCATTTGGGTCAGATCTCCGGTTTTAGGATACCTTCCTTCCTTCCTTCCTTCCTTCCTTCCTTCCTCCCACCTGTCACCAACTCGAAAACTAGAACAACTTGTCTCCTCGAACACCCTCACCTCAAAACTGCTGACCGTAAATCAGAAGCTATTATTATCATCATCATCATCATCATCATCATTATTATTATTATTATATTATTATTATCATCATCATCATCATCATCATCATCATCATCATCATCATCATCATCATCCATCATCATCATCATCATCAATCATCATCATCATCATCATCATCATTATTATTATTATTATCATCATCATCATCATCATCATCATCATCATCATCATCATCATCATCATATCATCATCATCATCATCATCATTATTATTATTATTATTATTATTATTTATTATTATTATTATTATTATTATTATTATTATTCAGTAGTTTTATTTTTATAGCGTGCTTTCACTTCACTACCGAGCGCAGCTCTGTGTGCCTTGGGTATGTGCTGTGATTTGTTGTGATGCTCTGATGGTTATTGTATGGAAAATGTTCTGCATAGGTTGTGTGCAGTGCCTAGTAATGCAATTTTCTGTGTGTTATATGTGTTTGTAAGTCCTGGTGTTTTTGTTATGTATTTGTCTGAATATTTTTTTATCATGCCTAATGCACCTACTATGATAGGAATTGTTTCTGTTTTTAGATTCTACATTCTAGTTACCTCTATTTCCAGGTCTTTGTATTTTGAAAGTTTCTCCATTTCTTTTAGAGACACGTTGTCATCAGCCGGTATTGATACATCAATTAGAAGGCATTTTTTTTCTTCATGGTCTCTGACAACTATATCTGGTATGTTGGCCTTAATTTCTCTATCTGTGTCTATCGGCATATCCCAGAGTATGGTTGATTCTCGTTTTCTGTGACCTTTTCTGGTGTGTGCCTATACCATCTTTTTTCTGTTGTTATTCCATAATGTTGGCATAGCTTCCAATGTATGTAGGTTCCAACTCTGTCATGTCTGTGAATATATTCCTTCTTAGCCAGGACTGGGCAGCTAGAGATAATATGATTTATTGTTTCTTGTCCATCTCCACATATTCTGCAGTTACTTGTAATATTTCTTTTCATTACATGTTTTTGGTAATTTCTGGTGGGGAGGCTTTGGTCTTGTGCTGCAATTAAAAATCCCTCTGTTTCTGCTTTGAGTCCTGAGCTTATTATTATTATTATTATTATTATTATTATTATTATTATTATTATTATTATTATTATTATTATTATTATTATTATTATTATGTTTTTTTCCTTCTTTCCTCAAATTTTCTTCCGTTTCTCGCCGAGTGTTTTCCATACACCTAGGGCAGAGAAGGGCATTGTATGCATTTCCAGATTACACGCGCAAATTCAAAGATAAATATGTATTTAAAAATTAATAACTAAATAAATTCATGGATGGATGTTATTTTCACAGCGATAGTGCTCTTCTCAGTACATGAGCCGTTCCAGTTAATACGATTTTTTACACTTCCTGTAGGGATGGTAAGCCTGAAATCATTTTCAAATAGGTTTCAGTACCTTTTTTTTATCATTCCTAGAGATCCTACAATCACTGGTACTGTAGTCGCCTTGAGATGCCACATTTTTTCAATTTCTACTAGCAAGTCTTTATATTTACTAATCTTGTCAAATTCTTTCGCCGCTATATTGTGATCACAAGGAATACTCATGTCAATTAATAAACACGTCCTTTTTGTCTGATCTTTTATAATAATATCCGGTTTATTAGCTTTTATAGTCCTGTCGGTCTGTACGGGGAAGTCCCATTGAATCGACACATTTTCTCCCTCAGTCACAGCTTCAGGATGATGTTTATACCATTTGTCAGCGGTTTTGATTTTATAATGCCGACATATTGTCCAATGTAAATACTGGCCGACTCTGTCATGTCTTGCTTTATATTCTGCAGGTGCTAAGACTCTACAACCTGAGATTAGGTGGTTTATTAGGAGGATTGTTTCAAACTTGCATGCTGGATACCAGAGCCTTCATTTATTCCTAGGTATTTATAGGTTTGTTCCTGCTCAAGTTCCTTTATTACTATTTCGACATCTAATTCGATTGATCTAGACTTTACCAATTTCCCTTTCTTAAAAGTGGCTTTGGCACGCTGTTCAAGGCCAAACTCCATCCCGATATCATCACTGAATCCTTTCACAGTATGTGATAACCCTTCAAGCTCTTCATCATCTTTGTCATATAGCTTTAAGTCATCCATATAAAATAGATGGCTTATTTTCTTGATGTCAATTTTGTAGCCATATCCTGTTCTATTCAGTTCACTTGAGAGTGGTATTAGTGCTATGCAGAAAATTAGTGGTGAAAGTGAGTCACCTTGGAAAATTCCACAGTTCATTATTATAATAATAATAATAATAATAATAATTATTATTATTATTATATTATTATTATTATTATTATTATTATTATTATATTATTATTATTATTATTATTATTATTATCATTCAGTAGTTTTATTTTTATAACGTGCTTTCACTTCACTACCGAGCGCAGCTCTGTGTGCCTTGAGTATGTGATGTGATTTGTTGTGATGCTCTGATGGTTACTGTATTGAAAGTGTTCTGCGTAGGATGTGTGCAGTGCCTAGTAGTGCAATTTTCTGTATGTTATATGTGTTTGTAAGTCCTGGTGTTTTTGTTATGTATTTGTCTGAATATTTTTTTATCATGCCTAATGCACCTACTATGATAGGAATTGTTTCTGTTTTTAGATTCCACATTCTAGTTACCTCTATTTCCAGGTCTTTGTATTTTGAAAGTTTCTCCATTTCTTTTAGAGGCACGTTGTCAACTGCTGGTATTGATACATCAATTAGAAAGCTTTTTTTTTTCTTCATGATCTCTGACAACTATATCTGGTCTGTTGGCCTTAATTTCTCTATCTGTGTGTATTGGCATATCCCAGAGTATGGTTGCTTTCTCGTTTTCTGCGACCCTTTCTGGTGTGTGCCTATACCATCTTTTTTCTGTTGTTATTCCATAATGTTGGCATAGCTTCCAGTGTATTTAGGTCCCAACTCTGTCGTGTCTGTGAATATATTCCTTCATAGCCAGGACTGGGCAGCCAGAGATAATATGATTTATTGTTTATTGTCCATCTCCACATATTCTGCAGTTACTTGTTATATTTCTTTTCATTACATGTTTTTGGTAATTCCTGGTGGGGAGGCTTTGGTCTTGTACTGCAATTAAAAATCCCCCTGTCTCTGCTTTGAGTCCTGAACTTCTCAACCACTGCTGGGATTTCTCTTTGTCTATTTCTTTTGCATTTAGTTTAGTCCAGTGCTTGCCATGAAAGGGCTTTTCTTGCCATCATTTTATCATGGTCTGTTGCTGTTCTAGTTTTAGTTTTGATTTCATTTGCTTTATAGCTTTTGTTGTTGTTTCTTCATCATCGTCTTCTTCTTCTTCTTCATATTTGTTAGGTGGTATGATTTCTTGTTTGTATTTGTCAGCTTCCTTAAATACTGAGAACAATTTTTTGCTTTGCTCGTGTTTTGCCGCTATTTAAATCAGTTTTCCTTCCTTCTGAAGTAGGTATTTTTGCAGTCCTATGGTGGCTATTTTATAGTAGTTTTCCAGCTTTATAAGGCCTCTACCACCTTCTATACGTTGTATATATAGCCTTTCTATGTCAAATTTTGGGTGATGCATCCTAGATCCTGTCATTATTTTTCATGTTTTCCTATCTATTTTGGTTAATTCATTTAGCATCCAGTTAAGGATATTGTAGCTGTAACTTATAACTGGGACGGCTAAAGTGTTAATACCTATTATCTTGTTTTTAGCATTGAGCTCTGTTTTTAGTATTGGTCTAACTCGTCTATAGTATTCTTTCTTTATTTTCTCTTTCATTTGTGTGTGTTGTGTCTTATCTAGTTCATGGATTCCTAAGTATTTGTAAGTTTGGCTTTAGTCTAATTCATTTATTTCATTGGTGTTATCTAGTGTGATGTTGCTACTCTAAACTAGTTTTCCTCTTTTCAGGGTTACTTTGGCGCATTTTTCTAATCCAAATTTCATATCTATTTCTTTGGTGAATCCAGGAACTGTCTTTAATAGTGTTTCCAGCTGTTTGTCATTTGTAGCGTATAGTTTTAGGTCATCCATATATAAAAGGTGGCTGATCGTTTTGCCGCAACATTTATATCCGCATCAAGTTCCATTTAGCATATCAGATAGAGGTGACAATGCCAAGCAGAAAAGGAGTGGAGAGAGCGTGTCTCCCTGGAATATTCCTCTTCTAATGGGGATGGTTTTGGTTTTGACCAGTCCCTCTTTTGTTTGGAGCTGTAGCACTGTTTGCCATTTATTCATAGAGTGTCCTATGTATTTTATAATTGTTGGTGCTACTTTGTTAATGGCTAGTGTTTCGAGGATCCATGTGTGGGGGATGCTATCAAACCCCTTTCTGTAGTCGATCCAGGCCATACTAAGGCCTTTCTTCTTTCTGTGGCTGTCTTCAGTTATGGCTTTATTGATCATTAGTTGATCTTTACAGCCATATGAGCCTTTGCGGCATCCTTTCTGCTCTTCTGGAAACAGGTTGTTTTCGTCCAGGTGCTTGTTTAATCTTTGTGATATTACTGCAGTGAATGCTTTGTACATTGTAGGGAGACAGGTTATAGGTCTGTAGTTTTCTGGTTTTGCTGTCTCATTGGATTTGGAAATTAAGATGGTTTTTCCCCTTCGTGAGCCATTCAGGCATCATCTCTGGCTCTGCCAGTATGTTGTTAAAATTTTCAGCCAGCTTTTTGTGCATTCCTGTCAGATATTTCAACCAGAAGTTGGGGATCTTGTCATGCCCAGGTGCCTTCCAGTTGCTTAGTCTTTACAGTGCCTGGGTGACCTCTTCAGTTGTTATGGGGGTCCAAAGTTGCTTAGATGCTACGCTTGTTGTTTTAATACTTCTTTTTTTTTTTGGTTCTTCATTCGCCGACCATATTTCTCTCCAGAATTCTTCCACTTCTTCTGCCGTTGGTGCTGCAGTGATTTCTATTTTATTTTTGCCAAGTTCTTGGTAGAACTTTTGGGGGTTGGAGTTGAACTTTTTGGGGTTGGAGTTGAACTTATTATTATTATTATTATTATTATTATTATTATTATTATTATTATTATTAGTTCTTTTTATTATTTCAGGTTTTGTTGGAGCCCCTGGAGTCTTGCATGGATAGTGGGCTTACTACCTGCCACCTACGGTTATGCTATCAGTTATTTTCAGCTCTCTGATACTTTCCTGGTTATTTTGGCCGTTCCAAAGAGGCAAACCTTTTTTAACAGTTCTACTGGGCACTCTATTCCAATTTCCTTTATATTCCTCTTGATGCCTTCTGATGATACTGTTCCCAAGGACCCAACAATGATTGACACTCTCTTCACCTTCTTCATTTTCCATAGCCGGGCTATTTATTTTTATTATCATTATTGTTATTATAGTTGTTGATGTTATTATTCCCGAATAATAACCTATATCTCGGAATAATTGTGTGCAGCTGTTTTTCTTTGTCATAACAGCAACTACTACTACTACTACTACTACTACTACTACTACTATACTACTACTACAGCACCACCAGTATCATCTGACTATCAACGTCTAAAGCACCCTCGTGTATTACCTGGCAATAGTGTGTCTAGTGTGTCATGAACGGAAGTACACAATCTCTCCTGACGCCATGTTTCAGAACGGAAAGTAATGAAATGTCACGTTTGATTTCTGAAATACCATCATGCAACCAGTTGGTGGAGATTTCTTCTTAAAGTGCTTAAATGCAAATACAATTGGTTTCCTTGTCTCATTTTCATTTTATTCCATTACCAAAGAAGCAGATTCTCATCAACATCATCATCATCATACTACTACTACTACTACTACTACTACTACTACTACTACTACTACTACTACTACAGCACCACCAGTATCATCTGACTATCAACGTCTAAAGCACCCTCGTGTATTACCTGGCAATAGTGTGTCTAGTGTGTCATGAACGGAAGTACACAATCTCTCCTGACGCCATGTTTCAGAACGGAAAGTAATGAAATGTCACGTTTGATTTCTGAAATACCATCATGCAACCAGTTGGTGGAGATTTCTTCTTAAAGTGCTTAAATGCAAATACAATTGGTTTCCTTGTCTCATTTTCATTTTATTCCATTACCAAAGAAGCAGATTCTCATCAACATCATCATCATCATACTACTACTACTACTACTACTACTACTACTAATAATAATAATAATAATAATAATAATAATAATAATAATAACAATAATAATAACAACAACAACAACAACAACAATAATAATAATAATGGTTTCAAATTTTTGTCACGGGGACAACCATTTTGGTGGGGGGAAGGGCATAATTCGATTATATCGACCCCAGTATTCATCTGGTACTAATTTTATCGGCCCCCGAAAAGATGAAAGGCAAAGTCGACCTCTGCGGAATTTAATAGTAATAATGATGATAATAATAGCCATATGTGTAATGATAATAATGATGATGGCAGTAGTAGTAGTAGTATAGTAGTAGTAGTAGTAGTAGTAGTAGTAGTAGTGGTGGGGATGATGGCGATGATGATGATGATGATGATGTTCATTGATCTGAAGCATAAGGAACCTAACGTGTTTATTCATTTTATCTTGTTTTCTTATATTACTATAATTGTCGTTTGATTGGTTATTTACTTCACAATCAAACGGAAGCTATAACCATCACTACCACCACCATTATCATCTCTACACCACCATCACCACCATTTTTTATTTTTTGTGCAAGAAATGATGAAAGATATTAGGTCATCCTATAAATAATGCGTTTTTTTTTACTTGCATGAACTGGAAGTCGGAGGGGGCGGGGTAAACTTCCTGCATCAACTTGCTATAAAAGGAGGTTGTAATTTTACCTTGTTATTATTCTTAGTGCAAGTTTTCAAGATTTAACAGTTATTTTTTCAAAGCGATAATGGAAATGACAAATGAGCATATTCGGCATATTTTGCTTTATGAGTTCAATAAAGGCAACAATGCAATGGAAAGTGCGAGGAATATCAATGTAGTATATGGGGATCGGACAATAAGCATAAGCCTGTACCAATGGTGGTTCCGGAAATTCCGAGTCGGAAACTACAGCCAAGAAGACGAGTCACGTCCTGGAAGATCTGCAGAGCTCGATGGTAACGTCCTGCAAACCCTGGTGGAACAAAATTCTATCGTAACTGTTGAGAAACTAGCAGAGAATCTTGGATTTGGTCATTCAACCATTCATCGGCACTTGCGCCAGAAGAAAAATGACCATCTTTGGTTTGAAGACGAAACCAAAGATGGTGAGGATAATGCTCGGCCACATACTGCGAAGATGACATTCGAAAGGCTGGAACAGTTTCAAAGGGAAACGATGCCCCACCCACCATATTCGCCAGACATTGCCCCATCTGATTATCATTTATTCCGCAGTCTTCAAAATCATTTGGACGGAAAAAATATGAATTCTGTAGACAAGGTCAGAGTAGTACTGGAGGAGTATTTTTCATCACGGACAAGTGAATTTTGGAAGAGGGGCCTTGCAAGTCTACCAGATAGATGGAAGAGCATCTTCTTAGTAAATGAAGGAGAGTATATTTTAAATTAAAAACGAACTTTATCTTAATTTTGAAAAATAAAAGAAGTATAAAAAAAAACGCATTATTTATGGGATGACCCAATAAAACACATATACATGTGTGCGTGTGTACGCACTCGTGTGTATACAAACACATATACATACATACTTAAATACATATACACTCACACGAATACATGATGATGACGACGACGACGACGACGATAATGATGAAGCTTTTATTGAGGCACCGCGCAGAGTAACAATCGTCTAAAGTTTGTCTAGGTTCTGATACCAGTGATACACTACGAACCAGATACACCATGAACGATGTCTTCTCTTATGACCTTCCGTAACTTGAAATCCATTACATGAAGACACCTAGACTTAAAACCGAAATTTGAGGAATTAAACATCTGCGAAGACATTGGAAAAACTGCGACTGCAAGCCTGCTCTTGGAGCTCGTTGTCTCGTGCCCCACCTTTGTAAAAGCGAGGATATTGAAATTTTATTTTATTTTAAATTCAAAATGGATAAATGTACTGAGTGGAATGAATCAAAAGTAATGTTTTCATCGAAAACTTTTCCCGAGAAGTCTATTTCAATTTAATTTTCAATAAACTTAAAGAATGGAGTTGTTCCCCTTGTTCCGCTTGACAAGAACTGCTATCAACGTTCATGACTTTCATTTCCTTTGTGTGTATAATTTCAATTGATTAGCAATTACTTTTGGTTCACTACATTGAATATGTTAGCTCGCAGTTGATCACGTGTTCTCCATGCAGAAATAAAAGAGAGAGAATTAGACACAAGAGATGTAAGATGGTGCGGCGGTTTTGTTTTGTTTTCCGTATCATGATAAGTGCGGAACAATTCTGATCCCGAAACGATTCCAAACGCAGGGAAGACTACCTTCGATAGACTAGTGCCATACAGAATAGAAGGCTTCTTCATCACCTGCTTAACAGAACGGAAGTGATACCACTCGCCAGTCCAGTCGACTGTGCAACAGGGATCTGTGAAAGAAAATGTTATTCCTCTATTGTAAATCTAAATAAATTATGATGTATGTTCATTTAATAATTTACTTTCAAGTAGCAATTCCAAAGCCAGAAAATTAGGAGAATCGGATGAAAAGATATGTCTGAGCTTATTCCGGTTGCTTCTGTTCTGAGTTCGTCTTAGACATCAACTTTGATTTTCATCTTTTCGAGATGCACTGAATGGTGGCGTTTGGATGAGCAGAATTGTGATGATCCTTGCGCTATCTATTCTGATTCGGTAGGTTCTCGGTTCAAATCTTGCCCTCTGTGTCGAGGTAATAAAAAAAGAGTGATGACAAATCTCTCAGGAGTTGGGTCTGACGAATAACATAAGTAAAGGCGTTGTGTGGGCGGGGTGGTGGGGAGCAGTTTCTCTAATTCTTGTTCTCGTCATTAAGCTGTATTTTCAAATTAAAATCCCGTGGTTTGCTTTTACACAAACTATCTTTCCGCACAATCTGATGTTTATGCTTTACAGCAGCGGCGGCGTTCATTGGTCAATTTCTTATTCTCTTAGTTTGGTGTCTCGGTGTTTTACGAGCACCCGATGAATATTTTCTGTTTGGCGGACATCAGCAAATGACTTGCTTGCCGATTCCTATAAACAAAAGCTCGTAATCTTGTCAGGTTCGTCGGACTGGAGGGGTAGCTTTGACTAAGGAGATACACAAGGAGGGCAAAACACCGCGGTGACTCAAAGACTTCTTAAACTGGTGAACCGGGGAATCACGTGTGTCAAAAACATTCATCGTCAAAAGTAGCGGGTGAGGTTCTCCGATGATGAAAAAACACAGCAACCAGCATATTCATGTTCGTGTCTACCAGAACCTATGAAGAAGGGACCGAATTATCGTTGTTTGGATTATCCCTTTTCTGCACTCCATGAATTTATTACCTTTTGTCTTTATTTATATTTTTAGCTTATTTATGTTGCTTGGGGAAGGTGATATTATTCATTTGTTTCATGTTTATCAGAGACAAACTTGCATTTATGAGTGTCCAATATTTTTTTAAGTGAATTATGTCAGGTAAGAATTTTGACGTCAGCAAATGGCCTTTACGTCATCGTTTGTTCTTGATTGCAGTTGCTTGTTTTTGGTTGTTGTTTTCCAACCAAACTATACTTTCCGCTTTTCCATCATCATCATCATCATCACGACCACCACCACCACCATCGATATCATCATCGTCATCGTCATCATCATTATCATTGTCATCACCACCACCACCACCACCATTATCACCCCGCCACCCCAACCATCAATATCGTCATCATCATCGTTGTCGTTGTCGTTGTCGTCGTCGCCATCAGCATCACAGCGATGTTTTACAACCACTAACCATCGGAGCAGACCATCATAACAAGCGGAGATACTCGTTAGATCAAAAGTGTATGCGCTTTGAATGAAACGGAAGTTAATGGTGAATGAAACGGAAGTACTTATTTCACGCAACCGGAAACATCACAAAACATAACAAAGTGTTGGTCCATATTGATGGTATTTCCATTGTTTTTTTTCTGTAGTTTCATATGTACACACACACACACACACACATACATGCACATACACACACACGCACGCACATATATATATATATATATATATATATAATATGCACACGAGCACGCTAGTGCAGTCGCACACATACACACACACACACACACATACAAATGTATGGTTACATTTATACATGAACATTTACTTCTATACATATATCTACATACATGTATGTGCGTAATACACACATACCGTTGTATGTTGGGAGGGCTATTTTTCGCAAATATTAAACACATGCACTAGTTCTATTATTATTATTATTGTTGTTGTTGTTGTTGTTGTTGTTGTCATTGTTGTTGTTGTTGTTATCATTATTACTATTATTAAGGCACGAGCTGGCAGAATCGTTAGCACACCGGGGGAAATGCTTCGTGACATTTCTTCTGTCTTCACGTCCTCGGTTCAAATTCCACCGAAGTCGACTTTGCCTTTCATCCTTTAAGCATCGATAAAATAAACACCAGTTGAGTGCTGGGATCGATGTAATCAACTTACCCTTCTCTCGAACTTGCTGGCCTTGTACCGAAATTTGAAACCATAGCCTTGTGGTTAGGGTGTTGCACTGACGACCGCCAGCTCTTGGTTTCAATTCATGCTTTACTTCACATTGTTTCAACCGAAAATGAATATCAACCGAGTGCTAGTGCAGCCCTCCTCCCTTTCCAGCTGTCATTTTGTTGGGTCAAGAGGCTGCTTGTGTTTACTTTCAAACAATTAAAGAAAGTAGGGTTACCAAGCCATAATCGCTTACCAGTGCCAGCCATGTATTTTCACATTTTTATTCTTTTTTTTTTTTTATTACATAGCTTAACTGTTGAACGGCAGGGCCTCTGAGCCGAACTGGAGGAAGGAAAAGAAGAAAGAAAAGGAGTCATCTGAAGATCTGAGTCGCAACCCAATTGCTTGCAACGGTGATGACTCCAGCCCTTGAATGCTTTCACATCACCTCGTGCCTTAAGATTCCAATCAGACATTAACGGTTGCTGTCATTAATCTTACGTTGATGTGATTGTTGCTTGTTTCGTATTTGTTTTTCTTTCTTCCTTGTAGTTTGGTACCTGGTTAGCTCTTATTGAGGAGAGCAAAGGAAAGGACGTTCTGGCTAAACAAAGGAAAGCTGTTTCATTAGGACTACACTGACCAATATATCTCCGCGCAGCCTATTACGTTCTTCCTTATACGACAGCCATTTCGGTCGATAATCTATCTGTACCGGACTAACAGCCGGAATGTTGAAAGACAATCAAGCAGATAAGATAAGCAGATTGAAATGGAAAAGACTGTAACACGAGCAATTTCGACGCAGATGTCATTGAAATAATTGCAGGCGATAAAGAGACGACACAGTTTGATGGCGGCAGGCGAGAGATTAAATGATTCTGCAAAATTAAATAGCTTTTAGTTTCATTTTGTTTTTCTTTCCTTTGTTTTTATTCGATAGATGATGGGGGGAAATGATGAAAAAAGCTGAATGATCTCCTTTAGACATATTTTATGTACTATACAAACAGGAATTGATTAATAATAATAATAATAATAATAATAATAATAATAATAATAATTATAATAATAATAAGGTGGAAGGTGACAGAGGCCTTATAAAGCTGGAAAACTATAAAATAACCACCATAGGACTACAAAAATACCTACTTCAGAAGCAAGGAAAACTGAGACAAGTAGCGGCAAAATACGAGCAAAACAAAAATTGTTCTCAGTATTTAAGGAAGCTGACAAATACAAACAAGAAATCATACCACCTAACAAATATGAAGAAGAAGAAGAAGAAGAAAAGAAGAAGAAGAGAAGAAGAAGAAGAAGAAGAAAAGAAGAAGAAGAAGAAGAAGAGAAGAAGAAGAAAGAAGAAGAAGAAGAAAGAAGAAAAGAAGAAGAAGAAGAAAAGAAGAAGAAGAAGAAGAAGAAGAAGAAGAAGAAGAAGAAGAAGAAAACACAACAAAAGCTATAAAGCAAATGAAATCAAAACTAAAACTAGAACAGCAACGGACCATGATAAAACGATGGCAAGAAAAGCCCCTTCATGGCAAGTACTGGACTAAACTAAATGCAAAAGAAATAGACAAAGAAAAATCCCAGCAGTGGTTGAGAAGCTCAGAACTCAAAGCAGAGACAGGGGGATTTTTAATTGCAGCACAAGACCAAAGCCTCCCCACCAGGAATTGCCAAAAACATGTAATGAAAAGAAATATAACAAGTAACTGCAGAATATGTGGAGATGGACAAGAAACAATAAATCATATTATCTCTGGCTGCTCAGTCCTGGCTAAGAAGGAATATATTCACAGACATGACAGAGTTGGGACCTACATACACTGGAAGCTATGCCAACATTATGGAATAACAACAGAAAAAAGATGGTATAGGCACACACCAGAAAGGGTCGCAGAAAACGAGAAAGCAACCATACTCTGGGATATGCCAATACACACAGATAGAGAAATTAAGGCCAACAGACCAGATATAGTTGTCAGAGATCATGAAGAAAAAAATGCTTTCTAATTGATGTATCAATACCAGCGGATGACAACGTGCCTCTAAAAGAAATGGAGAAACTTTCAAAATACAAAGACCTGGAAATAGAGGTAACCAGAATGTGGAATCTAAAAACAGAAGCAATTCCTATCATAGTAGGTGCATTAGGCATGATAAAAAAATATTCAGACAAATACATAACAAAAACACCAGGACTTACAAACACATATAACACACAGAAAATTGTATTACTAGGCACTGCACACATTCTATGCAGAACACTTTCCATACAATAACCATCAGAGCATCACAACAAATCACATCACATACCCAAGGCACACAGAACTGCGCTCGGTAGTGAAGTGAAAGCACGCTATAAAAATAAAACTACAGAATAATAATAATAATAATAATAATAATAATAATGATAATAATAATAATAATAATAATAATAATAATAATAATAATAATAATAATAAAGATGGGCTACAGCAAATATTCTGCTCAATACCACAGATTTGCTTGTCAGTTGTTTGGCCTTAACCAGTTGAGCATGTCCCTTAGTGGCTGACGATATGTGCATCTCTGATCACGAGCAGAAGTAGTGGGGGAGCATCATGGCCATGTGTTGAGAGGGATTCTTTGGGGTTTGAATAATTCACCTCTGGAGACATGGGTGGTTTTTTCAACATCCTTAAACAACCCTTATTCAGGGACCGTTTGAGCGGGATGGGCTACTCAACCTGAAGAAAATTCTAACTGGGACCCACCTGCAAGGTCATGTGCAGTTTATCTTGATATGAGATCACCATGTCGCGCACATATGGTTGTGATGCATGTGCCTGGTGTGCCCTTATCAGACGGGTAGTCATGATGGGTATATTGGGCTTCGTATATTTTACCCCAGTGTCACTTTGATGGCATGAACTGCTCTCTCACTCAATAATAATAATAATAATAATAATAATAATAATAATAATAATAATAATCTGACTTTTCTTTGCTTCCTCCCAGAATATTCAAATATAAATGTAAACATATACTTTTTATTGCAAAAACACACCTGTTCTTCTAACTGGACATACAAACATCTCTAGAGGGGTCAACTTCAACCTCCACAATATTACCTTGCACGAAATATACAAACACTTTTTATTGCAATAACACAAACGCACATGGAAAAAATGATGATGCTAAGATTATCTCTGGTCGAACACAACTTCTCTATTCACAAATAATACAGAACAGCCCTTCAAAATAAGTTAAGAAAATTTACAAATTTACATATCTACAGTTTTCAATCATACATTCGACCAGCTTTAAAAACCCACAATTGCCTCTGTAAACATCCTTTTTTTTCTTCTCTCTAAAAACATCACGCTTTTCTTTTTGTGGACTTACAAAACCCTAAAACTTTCTATGAAAATCTGACTTTTCTTTGCTTCCTCCCAGAATATTCAAATATAAATGAAAACATATACTTTTTATTGCAAAAACATACCTGTTCTTCTAACTGGACATACAAACATCTCTAGAAAAGTCAACTTCAACCTCCACAATATTACTTTACACGAAATATACAAACACTTTTTATTGCAATAACACAAACGCACATGGAAAAAAAAAATGATGATGCTAAGATTCTCTCTGGTCGAACACAACTTCTCTATTCACAAACAATACAGAACAGCCCTTCCTTAATTTTTCTTAAGGCTAATAGTAGTAAACATCTGAACTTTTTTTGACCCCACCTAAAAAAAAAAAAAAAAAAAGTATCACTGGTGGTGATGGTAATGATGGTGATGATGATAATAATGATAGTAATAGTGCTGATAATCTATCTATCTATCTACACACACACACACACTCAAAGAGTTCAACCAACACAAACCTCACCTCTATTGTTAACCAAATATGAAAGTATTATTTGACAGGCAAGAACTCTGGCGTTGAAGACAGTCAGCCAGCCAACCATCAAGCCAGCCAACGAGACAGACAGACACTACTGTGATGGTGATAAGGATAAAAAAAACAAAAATAACAATAATAAGATACTGCTGTGACTACACATAAAACAATATCATTGATGATGATGGTGGTGATGGTGATGGTGATGATGATAATGATGATGGTAATGGTGGTGATAATCTATCTATCTATCTACACACACACACACACTCAAGAGTTCAACCAACACAAACCTCACCTCTATTGTTAACCAAATATGAAAGTATTATTTGACAGGCAAGAACTCTGGCGTTGAAGACAGTCAGCCAGCCAACCATCAAGCCAGCCAACGAGACAGACAGACACTACTGTGATGGTGATAAGGATAAAAAAAACAAAAATAACAATAATAAGATACTGCTGTGACTACACATAAAACAATATCATTGATGATGATGGTGGTGATGGTGATGGTGATGATGATAATGATGATGGTAATGGTGGTGATAATGATGATAGTGATAATAATGGTGATGATAATAACAATAATAAGCCAACTATGGCTGCTATAATGGTACGATTATAATTGTAACGGCAATGATGGCCGTCTCCCCACGAGCCAACCAAAGCTAAAAAATGATAACATTATCGTAGCACCAAAATGTTTTTGGAAACTAAAAGGAAAACTAAATCAGTATACCAAATCGCTTGTCCTATGGTTAATCTGGAAGCGCGTCCCCGAGGGAAGAACCAGCCTGGGATCGAAAAGTCATCAACTGGCACAAACTCTTCTCCGAATACGGACATAGATGGTCACTTGAACGGGAAATCCCCCAACTCGAGCCCTCCAAGTTCACCACCACAACCACCACAGAAAGAAAAATGTAAGCGGAACAAATGGACCCGAGAAGAGTATAAAGAAGTAATATACGCTTATTACTATGCATTAGGTAGGCCATCTCAAGAGAGACACACCGCAAACTCTTACAGTATATGGAGAACACGGAATCAAGACAGTAGGCCCTATTTGGACGAGAACAAATTAGCAATGTGAGGAGGGATATCCTTAGAAATAACAGACTCACAGACAGTGAAATAAGTGCGATCAAGCACGCAACGGAAAATGACATAAATATAAGACACAAAGGAAGTGAAGAATCAGATGAACAGTATAGCCCGCCACGAGGCTTAATTGAAAGATTGCCATCTGACCAAGTACGCAAAGGCCTGAAGATACAAGAAATTCTATTGTACCTGTTAAAGATAGCCAGGAAAACGAAAAAACAACAGTAACTGAAGATCTCGCATTTGCTGAAGAACACAGAGAGTCTATGGCAGAAATGAGGCAGAAAATCCTGAATACACTTGAAGTGTAAGACATACAAGTATGAATGATAGAGAACCACTTCATAAACTCTCAAATACAAACCAAAATAAAAAACAAATCCAAATTGGCAACTATGTAACAAATGAAATAATACGAGAATTAAAACCTGATTTTACTGAGTTAAATGAAATTATTTACGCTTCTGCTAGGGCCATTGAAACCAGCTGTATGCCCCCGAAAAAACAAAGAAAACAAAACGGGAAGAAATCAAACCTGGAGAAGTAAAATTGAAAAAGAGATTGAATTTATGAGAGGGGAATATCAATATTAAATGAACTAATATGTGGAAATGATGTAAGATCCAGAACAGGAAGAAAGATGAAGAGAAAATTTGGATCCTCACCAAGAAAAGAACTGATATCAATAAAAGAAACGCTGAAACAAAAAGTCCAAGCAAAAGCCCAAAGAATACGAAGATTTGAGAAGAGAAACAAGTTTTACAAGCAAAATAAGCTGTTCACATCCAATGCCAAGAAATTCTACAGAGAAATAGGGAAAGAGAAAGTAACCGTTAAAGACCCCCCTCTCAAGGAAGAAGTTCAAAACTTTTGGAAAAGTATTTGGAGTGACAAGAAGACGTACAACATAAATGCAGACTGGATTATACAAACTGAAGGATCCTACCAAAATTTACAACAACAAGCATGGGAAGACATCACAATAGCAGACCTAAGAAAGGCACTCACGAAGGCCCATAATTGGAAATCCCCCGGTAAAGATAGGGTGGCCGAATTTCTGGCTCGCATCGCTCCCATGCGCACACGGTAAGCTAGTTCAGCTGCTCAATGGAATTATGAGAGACCCAAAGAAACACCTGAATGGTTAGCAAGTGGCATTACTTACCTACTCCCAAAGAATAACGAAACCAACCTTCCAAAAACTATCGGCCTATAACCTGTCTATCCACCACGTATAAAATCCTAACATCTATCTTGGCGGAGAAAACATATGCATTCATGGAGAAGAACGATATTTTCCCCATTGAACAAAAAGGGTGCCGCCGAGGCTCTTACGGATGCAAAGATCAACTGCTAATCAATCGTATGATCCTTGAGAACTGTCACAACAAGCGCAGAAATCTCAGCACCGCATGGATTGACTATAAAAAGGCCTTCGACAGTATACCGCATCCATGGATCTTGAGATCGCTGGACATCTTCAAAATTTCCCCTGTGATTTCAAACTTCCTGAAGCACAATATGTCGTTGTGGAATACGAATCTCCAATTATACCACTCTAATGGAGTACTTGCCTCAGAAAATATAAACATCAACTGTGGAATTTTTCAAGGTGACTCACTTTCACCTTTAATATTCTGCATAGCCCTAATACCCTTCACAAGTAAATTAAACAGAACAGGGTATGGGTATAAAATTGCCAATAAAAAAATAAGCCATCTATTTTATATGGATGACTTAAAACTTTATGGTAAAGACAATAATGAACTTGAAGGCCTATTGCGCACTGTGAAAGCATTCAGCGATGACATCGGGATGGAGTTTGGACTTGATAAGTGTGCCAAGGCCACTTTCCAGAAAGGGAAAGTGAAGACCACAAATTCAGTCGTGTTAGATGTTGACACAGTCATAAGAGAGCTTGAGCAAGAACAAACATACAAATATTTAGGATAAATGAAGGCTCTGGTATTCAGCATGCAAGCATGAAGAGAAGATCAGGAAGGAATGTTATAGGAGAGTTCGTGCAGTCCTGAAATCTGAACTAAATGCACGTAACAAGGTGTTAGCTATAAATTCCTTAGCAGTTCCAGTTGTTACTTATAGCTACAATGTGTTGAACTGGAATATGAGTGAAGTAAAATATAGATAGGAAAATACGCAGCTGCTGAGTTGTAATAGGATGCACCACCCAAAGGCAGATGTAGATCGCCTTTACATTCCCAGAGCCCAAGGAGGTCGAGGCCTGATCCAATTTGAACTAGCTTACAAAACAACCACAATTGGACTGGCCAAATATCTCGAAATATCGAATGACTGGATGCTAAAGCTCGTGGAAAATCACGAGAGACGAAAGAAGCTTCATTCTATCATAAAGGAAAGCAAAAAATTTGCTATTGATCTCGTGCAGGATGCCCAAACAGAACAACCCGAGGGAAGTACGGCAATTATTGTTGCAAAGAAGGTGAAAATAATGGCAACGAAAAAAGCGCACGAGCAATTGGCTGATAGGTGGGAGGAGAAACCTCTGCACGGCAAATATGTGACCCGCAGCAAACAAGCTGATGTTGACCAGAAGCAAACCCATCAGTGGCTACGGAGCTCAGGGCTAAAAGCAGAGAGCGAAGGTTTCATCCTGGCTGCTCAAGATCAAAGCCCATTAACCCGGAACTACCAGGCCAATGTGATGAAACATGGAGCAGACCCAAAATGCCGATTCTGCAACGACATGATTGAAACAGTGGACCACCTAATCTCTGGATGTAAAGTCTTAGCTCCAGTGGAGTATAAATTAAGACATGACAGAGTTGGCCAATATCTACACTGGCTAATAAGTCGGCATTACAATATCAAAACTGCCGACAAGTGGTATAATCACCACCCTGAGGCTGTAACTGAAGGAGAAAATGTAACCATTCTGTGGGACTTTCCAATACATACAGACCGAACCATCAAGGCCAATAAACCAGATATTGTTGTGAAAGACCAAAACAATAAAGTTTGCTTATTGATCAACATGAGCATCCCCTGTGATCATAATATCTCAGCGAAAGAGTTTGACAAGCTCAGAAAATATAAAGACCTACTCATTGAAATTGAGAAAATGTGGCATCTCGAGGCGGTTACAATACCAGTGATCGTAGGAGCACTAGGAATGATCAAGAAGGGAACCGAAAATTATATGAGAATGATCCCTGCTTACCATCCCTGCAAGAAGTGCAAAAGATTGTCTTAACTGGTACATCACACACTATTGAGAAGAGCATTGTCGATGTGAGAACTGTTGCTGCTCATGTATTTTATTTAACTTAAAAAAAAAAAATGAACGAACTATTGAGTTTGGTTTAATGGCCTACCAATGTATACTATGAGTTTCTTTGCCCTAGGAGTCGGGAAGACACTCGGCAAGAAATGGAAGCAAATTTGAAAGAAGAAAAAAAAGTAATAATAATAATAATAATAATAATAATAATAATAATAATAATAATGACTTGATAGAGGAAAAAATTGGTACGACCACAAACCCGAAGGTATCATCGGAAATGATAATGCAAAGATCCTGTGGGATTTATGATTCAGTGCGACCATGAGATAGAGAATAGGAAGCCAGACATAGTCTTGAGAAAGAAAACAAACTATGCTGGATCATAGATATAGCATGCCCAGCTGATAATAAGGTATGCGGTAAGTAAGAAAGAAAAGTCGATAGATATGACAGGTTAGCTTGAGAGGTTTAGCAGATGTGGTCGATAAAAAAGGTAGTAGTAGTACCAATAATTGTCAGAGCCCTGGGAACAGTGAGTAAAAATCTTGAGAAGTACGTGGAACAAATAGGAGCTACAATAAGGGTGGAGCACTTGCAGAAAAAAGCACTGCTTGGAACCACTCGAATACTCCGGAAGGTGCTCGGAAAATAAGAGGTGTTACCTTAGTTCACTGGTAGTGAACAGCTGACACCGTAGTACATATCCAGCGTTAGAAGCTGTGCAAAGAGAATGATAATAAGGAAGAAAAACAAAAATACAATCCCTTAAAGTTTGAAATGGGAAGAATTTGGAGTATGCGAACAGTAAAGGTCGTGCTTATAATTGGTGCACTGGAAACAGTAAACCAAGGTATAGACAAATGGCTGAAGGAGATTGAAATAGAATGCCCGGTAGAGCTTCTACAGAAAGTTTTGTCTCTTAGGGACAGCAAGGAAAATCAGGAGGTTCTGAGCAGTTGAAAGACTACTGAAAACGTGTGGATACCTAAGGTTACGGGTGATAATCCGCTACCCAGATAAATCCTACCAGGAATAAGACCGAACCTGAGCCAAACCAAAATAATAATAATAATAATAATAATAATAATAATAATAATAATAATAATAATAATTGGGCTTCGTATATTTGTACCCTGAGGAATTTTGAGCGGGATGGGCTACTTGACCTAAAGAAAATTTGAATAGGGCTCCTCGTGCAAGGTCTTGTACTATTTATCTTGATATGAGATCATCATGTGACGCACATATGGTTATGATGCATGTGCTTGGTGTACTCTTATCAGACGGGTAGTCATGGCGGATATACTGGGCTTCGTATATTTGTACCCCAGTGTTACTTTGTTGGCATGCGCTGCTCTCTTACTCCATAATAATAATAATAATAATAATAATAATAATAATAATAACCCCTTTCTACTATAGGCACAGGCCCTGAAATTTTAGGGCGAGTGGTCTTGTCGATTACACCGACTCACTTCTTAAGTAGTACTTATTTTATCATTCACCAAATGATGACAGGCAAAGTCGGCTTCAGTGGTTTTTTAATTCAGAACGCAAAGAAACGAAAAGAATCGTGCTAATCATAAGAAAGTTGTAGTAGTAGTAGTAGTAGTAGTAGTAGTAGTAGTAGTAGTAGTAGTAGTAGTAGTAGTTGGGCAATATCTACACTGGCTAGTAGTAGTAGTTATGTGAAGGAGCGTCCAATTTTAAATGAAACCCAGTTTTATGTAATCTTAAGTGAGCCGAGAATGAGAGGAAAGGAAAAAGGAAAGGTGTTGAAACTAATCTAAGTTAAAGAAACGGTTTTGTGTTCATAGATTTCCTCTACTCTTGGCTGTTGCTAAAGTTGTTGTTGCTGTTGTTGTTGTTGTTCTTGCAGATTTTGCAGAGTAATATTGGAAAAGACGAAAAAAAAGGCAGAAAAAAGAAAATAAGCAAAATGAAATGAATCAAGTAAAGAACGGAAGAGAAAATGATTTTGTTTTGGGAATCTGATTTGGTAAATTTCGAAAATGAAGAATTTCCTTTTGAATTTTCGTTAGGAAATTAACAGGTGTGAAGAATAACTAAAACGTTTATGTGAGAAACATAACAAGAACGACGACAACAACAACAATAATAATCCTTTTTATTATAGGCACAAGGGCTGAAATTTTGAGGGGAGGGGACTAGTCGGCTTCATTGATCCCAGTGTTTCACCGATACTAATTGTATCGAACCCGAAAGGATGAAAGGCAAAGTCGACCTCGCTGGCTTTGATCTCAGAGCCTGAATGCAGACGAAATACCGCTAAGCATTTTCCCCCCGCGTGAACACGATTCTGCCAACTTGCCGCCTTAATAATAGTAATTGTAATAATAATAATAACAACAATAATAATAATAATAATAATAATAATAATAATAATAATCCTTTCTACTATAAGCACAAAGCCTGAAATTTGGTGGGAAGAGTTAAGTCGTTTTCATCGACCCTAGTACTCCACTGTTACTTAATTTATCGATCCTGAGAGGATGAAAGTCGACCTTGGCTCACTTCGGGTAATTTTGGGTAAACTCCCCGGATTACTCTGCCATGACCAGGGCCTAGCAAAGTGTTTTTTTTTCCAGTTTCTTTCCTCTTACTCAGAGTCGAACCATTCAGTCTCACCAGTCTTGCCACTCTGGTCCACCTTTCTATAAACACACTAGATGGCAACACCCCCACATCTCTGCCGTCATTGCCACAAGGACAACATGCGAGGAACCATCACAAGAACAAGTCACGAAACTGTGATGAAGCGAGTCCGGGCAACATGCGTGCAAAACATCAATACAAACAACATATGCGTTACACTTCTATAACGAGACAGCTTCTTGGGAAGAAACAGAAGAACGACACAGATCTAGGGTGACCTTTATTGTTTTGGCAAGTACTCTCTCCGAGAATAGGCCCAGTCACTAGGGCCATTTAATTAAATTTTACAGGAAGTGACCCACGACGCAGGTTGGCATGGACGTACTTCTGCGTATGCCATGTTGCAAGCCTACCGAATTGTTCTGGTTAATGCATACTTCTGGGACCATTTCATATGCCTTCCATTTCATACTGACCCTGTTGACTTCTGTGGGGTTCTAGTACTGTGATGGCGACACTGTCCAATACGGAGGCGATTACATCGTTTTCCTCTGCCAAAATAGCTCTTGCGTTTCATTTCGAAGACCTCTAACTTCCGCAGCAACTGTTCAATAGTTTAAAGCGTACTGGTAGTCATGAGAGAAGAAACCCTTACCGGACCGAGATTCGAAACTGTTAATGTAAGTGATTATATATTCTGACCAATAACTATTCCAGCCTCTGAAAACAAAGGACCGAATTGGTTCCCCTGAGGTCGTCTGCTAAGAACCGATGGTCGACCCAATTGAAACTTTTGATTGATCCAAGCAGATCAGAAACCCACTGAAAGAAGTCTTGTTACTAAACTTCTCTACAACGTGACATGGGCGGGGAAGTTATCATGAATAGATCTGCTGGGAACCATACATATATCCTCAATCCCGACCACATTACAGACGACATATATTGATATCTTTGTGAGAATGTTAGAAAAAATTTAAAACTGCATTCAGCAGACTAATGCATCGCTTACTTCCATAACGGGTAGCGGTTCCACTTGCCAACGTTATTGGGAATGTTCCTAGTCTGCTTCAAATTACGATATGCGACTGCCAAGAGAGCGACTAAAAAATTTGGCATGTATCCATTAAACTTATAAGGCAGATCATCCAAACCAGGTGATGTGTTCTTTGCACAATCATTCACCTCTAACTGTCTCACAGTTGCCATAAGCAGTTTTTTCGCAACCCTGCACCGCTCCAGGCCGTCGAAGTAAGCACTAATGGCAACCATCCCAAAACACCGACCACGTCTTACTCCAAACATTTGGCTTCTCGCGAAAGCAGCATCCTGTTCTAACAACTGGTCTTTTATTTCGTGCTAATTCTATGGCTTTCATCTACCTTCCATCAAATTTACTTGAAGTCTGGAACTCGCCCTCCATCCTCACTTCTTATTATAAATGATATATGAAGCTGATGATGGCATGATTGGAGGGACAGACTCCTGCTTTCGAGCATTTCACAAGAGTCTTTTGCCGAGGCCACCATTGCAAACATTGAGTTTTGCATTAAACAGGGGAAACAAACAGAAACACAGAATTAAACAATCCTTCATTTCTAACATTAGCAGAAAGCCACGTGCTGGGGGCTTTAAAAAGTCAATTAACTAGACCCCATTACATTACTGGTACTTATGATGTTTACTGTTTACAGGATAAAAAGCTCTGGCTGCTGCTATACATTTATAGTCGAATAGACTATATATATATAGGGTCATAATGCTAGTTTGGTATGAATTTGTTAAATTAAAAATTTGGGGTATTAAAACATACAATGCCATATTAAAAAGACGAATTAAAATTCCAGAGAAAAATACATAGAAGATAAATATACAAATTTACAAAAATATATAAAAGTTCATCAATTAATATGAAACATATCATATATTTAAAATTGACACTCTCCTCGTCAGGATGTTTTTTACACACAACACATAGTACACAGAAACAAATGCACAATTACATACCTGCTACATGCGAAAGACCAGACATTACGTACTCCCCAAAATTCTCATAGATACTGAATGCTACTTTATAAGCATATAATTCAATCTAGCAGCTATAGTAAATGGCATGCGCACAGCTCCATCTGGACTAATTCACCTCTGCACTCAATTAAATTTTTAATCTTTTAATTTCTCCCATTCATGCAAAGCCACATATTCGAGTTCAAGTCCTTGATACATTTTATACTAATTGCTATTTTTTCTTTTAATTGTTATATTACGATTTAATTACCATACTTTAGTTTTATTTTAATCACTACTTACTATACTCTTTTACTCTTTTACTTGTTTCGGTCATGTGACTGTGGCCATGCTGGAGCACCTCCTTTAGTCGATCAAATCGACCCCAGGACTTATTCTTTGTAAGCCTAGTACTTATTTTATCGGTCTCTTTTTGCCGCACCGCTAAGTTAGAGGGACGTAGACACACCAGCATCGGTTGTCAAGCGATGTTGGGGAGGGGGGAGGGGGACAAACGCAGACAAACACGCACGCGCACACACACAATTTTTTTTATAGAAAGAGAGAGAGAGAGAAATAGCGCGAGAGAAGCAGTTACGGTCACGTGATGCAGAGGAATGTTGAGTGTCGCGTGAAGATCCTTTGGATGATCTCTCAAACACCATAAAGTGTGTTGGGTGATTTTGAGAGAAACAAATAAAAACAACACTCAAGCTACGTCCCTACAGCGCCATCTTCAGACGAACACCATCAACCAGTTGTTTCCAGCATTCTCTCACTCTCTCTCTTGCATTGCTCTTGGCCGGTGAATCTTCAGTAAAGCTCAGTTTTCGACCAGTTGCTCAATAGATATTCTGACAGGACGACCTCTATGCTCTTTTTTCCCTGTGTTGGTTTTCGCATTAACACTTGACTCACTATGGCCCCTTCACTACGAAGGCACTGTCCACATAACGGCAGTGTTCTTCCCTTTATAACGGATGACTTATTTCGAGTAACATCGGAAACCATGCTCTTATACGGCTGCACTAGATGAACTCTAAGGCATTGGACAGAAAACTAGACGGAACGTAGGCAACACTTCTGAGAGCAGCAACAGTAAATCTTCCAAGAGTTATCTCCACGCAACATAAGATATTCGCGGAGTCTGTGCGTCGTGTGAAAGAGCTTGTTTTAGAAGTTGAACTTTCAAGCATTGCAGGATC
>NW_021833285.1:77500-80000 GCF_006345805.1 Octopus sinensis
AGAAAGAAAGAAAGAAGAAAAAGGAAGAAAGAAGAAGAAAGAAATAAAGAAAGAAGAAGAAGAAAGAAAAGAAAGAAGGAAAAGAAAGACAGAAAGAAAAAAAGGAAAAGAAAGAGAAAGATTTTAAAAAGAGATGGAAAAAAGAAAGAAGAAAGAAAGAAAAAGGAAGGAAAGAAAGAAAGAAGGAAGGAAGGAAGAAATAAAGAAAGAAGGAGAAGAAAGAAGAAAGAAAGAAAGAAGGAGGAAGAAGAAAGAAAAAGAAAGGAAGAAAGAAAGAAAGAAAGAAAAGAAAGTAAGAAAGAAGGAGGGAAGGAAGGAAGAAAAGAAAAAAGAAAGAAAGAAAAACAAGAAAGAAAGAAAGAAAGAAAGAAACAAGAAAGAAAGAAAGAAAGAAAGAAGAAAAGAAAAAAGAAAAGAAAGACAGAAAGAAGAAAGAAAGAAAGGGAGAAGAAAAGAAAGATTTAAAAAAAGATGGAAAGAAAGAAAAGAGAAAGAAAGAAGAAAAGAAAGAAAGAAGAAGAAAAGAAAGAAATAAAGGAAGAAGGAAGGAAGAAGAAGAATAAAGAAATAAAGAAAGAAAGATGGAAAGAAAGATGGAAAAAAAAAGGAAGAAGGAAAGAAAGAGGAGGAAATGACGGGCAGGAACCAATGGCGAGGTCGAGTCCTTAACGCGGTGATGTCATATCTGTAATGAAGAACAGGACTCTTAACCAGTAAGATCGAATCTACCCGACTGTATGTAGGTACACCCAGGGTGATAAACAGTGGCAACACAGCTTAATTTACGAAAGTTTCCTTAAGTTTCCTTGGAAATACTTAACATGGAAATAGTCGGAGATCCATTTATGTGTAACACATCCTTATCTAATATTTTATTCAGTGGGGGAATGATTTGAAGGAGATTCGGCTGCTATTTCTAGTAAATGAGATAACCACGTATACATAATATAGTTGCTCGAGCAGAGTCGAGTGGTAGTTAGTCTTCGACCACAAAAATCTGTTCGTCTGAAGTTCACAAACGTTCAAAATCATAGAATGGATCCTGCAATGCTTGAAAGTTCAACTTCTAAAACAAGCTCTTTCACACGACGCACAGACTCCGCGAATATCTTATGTTGCGTGGAGATAACTCTTGGAAGATTTACTGTTGCTGCTCTCAGAAGTGTTGCCTACGTTCCGTCTAGTTTTCTGTCCAATGCCTTAGAGTTCATCTAGTGCAGCCGTATAAGAGCATGGTTTCCGATGTTACTCGAAATAAGTCATCCGTTATAAAGGGAAGAACACTGCCGTTATGTGGACAGTGCCTTCGTAGTGAAGGGGCCATAGTGAGTCAAGTGTTAATGCGAAAACCAACACAGGGAAAAAAGAGCATAGAGGTCGTCCTGTCAGAATATCTATTGAGCAACTGGTCGAAAACTGAGCTTTACTGAAGATTCACCGGCCAAGAGCAATGCAAGAGAGAGAGTGAGAGAATGCTGGAAACAACTGGTTGATGGTGTTCGTCTGAGATGGCGCTGTAGGACGTAGCTTGAGTGTTGTTTTTATTTGTTTCTCTCAAAATCACCCAACACACTTTATGGTGTTCGAGAGATCATCCAAAGGATCTTCACACGACACTCAACATTCCTCTGCATCACGTGACCATTAACTGCTTCTCGCGCTATTTCTCTCTCTTTCTATAAAAAAAAATTGTGTGTGTGTGCGTGCGTGTTTGTCTGCGTTTGTCCCCCCCCCCAACATCGCTTGACAACCGATGCTGGTGTGTCTACGTCCCTCTAACTTAGCGGTGCGGCAAAAAGAGACCGATAAAATAAGTACTAGGCTTACAAAGAATAAGTCCTGGGGTCGATTTGATCGACTAAAGGAGGTGCTCCAGCATGGCCACTCACATGACGAAACAAGTAAAAGAGTAAAGAGTATAGTAAGTAGTGATTAAAATAAAACTAAAGTATGGTAATTAAATCGTAATATAACAATTAAAAGAAAAAATAGCAATTAGTATAAAATGTATCAGGACTTAACTCGAATATGTGGCTTTGCATGAATGGGAGAATTAAAGATTAAAAATTTAATTGAGTGCAGAGGTGAATTAGTCCAGATGGAGCTGTGCGCATGCATTTACTATAGCTGCTAGATTGAATTATATGCTTATAAAGTAGCATTCAGTATCTATGAGAATTTTGGGGAGTACTTAATGTCTGGTCTTTCGCATGTAGCAGGTATGTAATTGTGCATTTGTTTCTGTGTACTATGTGTTGTGTGTAAAAAAACATCCTGACGAGGAGAGTGTCAATTTAAATATATGATATGTTTCATATTAATTGATGAACTTTTTTATATATTTTTTGTAAATTTGATATATTTATCTTCTATGTATTTTTCTCTGGAATTTTAATTCGTCTTTTAATATGGCATTGTAATGTTTTAATACCCCAAATTTTTTAATTTAACAAATTCATACCAAACTAGCACTATGACCCGGCAACGCCGGGTCATAATG
>NW_021833285.1:82500-93937 GCF_006345805.1 Octopus sinensis
ATCTTCTCTTTCTCTCTCTTTCTCTTTCTCTTTATTTGTTATTTAATCAGCAGAAATATCATATTAACAAGAACGTTAACAAACAATAAATAAAAAGATTCTTTCTTTCTCCAAAGCATATTTAAAAAATCAACAAAGAAACTTTTCAGATTTATGAATGAAGAAAATGCTGAGAATTATGATTGAGTACACTAAAGAATTTTGACTAAGAAACTGTTTAGAATTGTGAATGAATAAACCGTTAAGAGTTATGAATGAAAAACTGCTAATAAATTGTGAATGAATATTGGACTTTGTTGGAAACGACGACGAGGGTTCCAGTAGATCCGATCAACGGAACAGCTTGCTCGTGAAATTTACGGGCTAGTGGCTGAGAACTCCACAGACATGCGTACCCTTAACATAGTTCTCATGGAGGTTCTGCGTGACTCAGAATGTCACAAAGCTGGCCCCTTGTGAATTACTGGTACAACTAAGTTTTGCCAGCTGAGTGGACTGGAGCAACGTGAAATAAAGTGCCTTGCCCAAGAAACACAATGCGTTGCCAGGAATCGAACTCACGACCGTGAGGCGATTTCACCTAACCACTAAGCCACGCACCCTCACACGTGAATGATAAACTATTAATAATTTTAATTTAAAATTATGTTCGATAGTTTTTTAACTTCAATTGTTTTTATGTTTTTTTTTAATATGTTTATTTTTTATGCAATATTGTACGGGGGACGTTCAATAAGTAATGCCTCTGACCCATTTGCAGTTTTTTGATGTGCTGAAATTTTGCATGTGCACTTATTTATACCTCTATAGATTAAGTGGCAAATTACAGCTCTGAACTAATTGTGGTTTCTGATTTACAGTGTTTGAACTGAGTCAAGTGTGAAATGGAGCCTGTTTGAGTGTCGAGCAGTGATCCTTTTTTGTATTGAAAGGACGCACACCACGGAGACTTTTGATGAAATGAAAGTAACTGATGGTGATGATGCCCCATCATATGACCTTGTAAAACGCTGGCATCGTGAATTCAACATGGTCGGAACTCTGTGGAAACATTTCCCAGATCTGGTCGCCCCCTTCTGCCATTGATGAGGCATCTGTCCGTCAAGTTGAGGCTACCATTTGTGAAGATCGACGCATAATTATTCGCCAAATAGCCCATGAGGTCAGATTAGTACCGGGTCTTGGAAACTATCATTCATGACCATTTGCATATGCAAAGGTGTCTGCCCAGATGGATTCCCAGGTGTTCTCACGCCTTTCCAGAAGCAAGAACGCGTCGAGTGCTCGGGATGAATTTGGAGATGTGCCAAGAAGATGAGTCAAACTTTTTCAAAAGACTGATTACACAGGATGAACCTGGGTCCATCACGTATGATCCAGAACCAAAAGCCCAATCAATGCAGTGGAAGCACCGTGACTCACCCCCTCCAAAGAAGGCAAGGGTGCAGCCCTCCGCTGGCAAGGTCATGCTCACAGTCTGGACCAGGACGAAGTAGTGATGACAGATTTTCCTGGCAAGGGTACCACAATGCAGGAGCTATTATGCTTCATCACTTTTGAGGAAATTAAGAGAAGTTTATCAAAATCAAGAGGCGGGGCAAGATCAGCAAAGGCATCCTCCTCCTTCAGGACAGAAGCACAGGCGTATGGCTATGAACTCCACCCCCCATTCCCCTACTTTCCTGACCTTGCACCCTCTGATTTTTCACCTCTTCCCAGTCATGAAGTTGTTTTTGAAAGAAAGCGTTCCCAGCATGATGCAGCCTTGATTTCTGAAGTCACGTTCAGGTTGGAACCAAGCTGGGGTCTTCTACAAAAACGGTCTCCAGAGCTGCATCAAACAATGGGAGAAATGCGTAACTCTGGGTGGTTCCTATGTAGAAAAAGACTAATAACTGTGCCAAGTTTCGTTGCTCTACTGCTATGGGAAGTGGGTCAGGGGCATTACTTATTGAACGCCCCTCGTACACCTATTCTAAGGATTTTCAAAGCGGGGTATGCATACTCTTTGGAGAATGGAAAAGAATTTAGGGGTCTGGAAAATGTATGGGGACTCGTTTGTTGTTCTCATCCATTTATTTTTATCAGCAAACGCTTTCGCAATGTTTGGAACCAAAACCGCATTTCGTGCAAGACAACAAATTTTAACAAAATAAAACAGTAACAAAATTACATGCTGAGACACGGATTCGAAATTTTGGCACAAGGTCAGCAATTGCAGTGTAGGGAGTAAGTGGATAACATCGACCCCAGTGTATAACTGGTACTTATGTTATGGACTCCGAAAGAATGAAAGTCGACATCGGCACAATACATATTTATATATTAAAAGGACTTCTGAGCAGACATTTTCTCGAGAGAAAATATTTTCCTTATACATAATGTGTTAAGAATGCACAACTGGGCCAACAATGATGTCATCCGACCGTTGGACACGTGTTTCTGCATCGTTTCGTTTCATCAGCAACAGATCCTGAGCCATTGTACTTGGCCACCAGTAACCCTTTCTTTTTCTTGTATTTGAATAGCAAACGCCACATTTGCTGATGGCCGCAAAAGTTTGTCAAGCTAGAATTAAAACATTTCCTCAGTATATTGTTTTTCTTTATCCGAATGTGCACGATCGTGTTAAATATGATTGTACGCACCTATATTTCATTCAACGTTGTTCTTTAGTGCTGTCAAATTAATACACACACACACACACACACATACACGCATACACACACACACGCACGCACACACATTTACACATAATAGGAAAGAAGTTAAAATTACAAGTTGCTTAAAAGAAAGAAAAATGAATGCGTGAAAATGCACAATGCCATTAAAACGATTCTTGCAATCATTTTAGAAACATTTCAAAACTAAGAAAAACAAGTGAAATAGTTCTTTTCGATATCTGAAATCTTTATAACTTTACTTTTAGTTTATCTAAATAAGATGTTTTGCTTGTTTCTTGTTGTTGCTTTTCTTCTTTTTTTTCTTCCGTTTAATTTCGCTAATACGATTATAACACTCGTTTTTATGTTATTGTGCATTTCACCTATATGATGCAAATAATATAACATGAAGGCTAGGTGGAGAAATAAAAGCACCAAACAAACAGAGTGGATTAGATTTACGGTCGGGAAATGGGAAAAAGAAAGACGGGAAAGTCTGCGTTTCGAGTACACAGTGTTTATGGAAAGAGAGGAAAAACAAGGACAGAAAAAGACGAAGAAAGAAAATGGAGAAAAGCAGCGCATACATATACATGTATACATATATGTATGCATGTGTATGTACGCATTTATATTTTTTATCTGTGAGTTTAATTTATTTAGGAGAGTTTTATATATATATGTGTATGTATGTGTGAGTGTGTAAATATATATATATATATATGTATGTATATGTATATATATGTATGTATATATATGTATGTATGTATTGTATATATATATATATATATATGTATATATGTATATATATGTATATGTTATATATAATGTATGTATATGTTATATATATGTATGTATATGTATATATATGTATAATAGTGTATATATATATATATGTATATATGTGTATATATATTATATGTATATATTATATATATGTATATATATATATATGTATATATATAATATGTTATATATAATGTATATATATAATATTTGTATATATATATGTTATATATATATGTTATATATATATGTATATAATATATTATATGTATATTCTATATATATATGTATCTATATATATATATGTATATATATATATGTATATATATATTATATAATATATATATATATGTATATATATAATATGTATATATATATATAATGTATATATATATATGTATATATATGTATATATAATATATGTTATATATTATGTATATAATATATGTATATCTGTATATATATATTGTAATATTATAATGTATATATGTAATATATATATGTATATATGTATATATATATATATATATAATATATATATAATATATATATATATGTATATATATGCACAGAGAATAGGACCTCTCTTCCAAAAAGATGGCTCTCTCACAGGAAATCCCACGAGATAAGTGAAATACTGAACGAACAGTTCCAAAGTGTGTTCACATACACCTCTAGGACACAGGCAAGTAAACAACCAGAAGAATTCTTTGCCACTTTACCAGCGGCCAAAGAGACAAAAATTGAGTACATCAACATCGAAGAGATGATATCACACTAGCCATTGATGAGATTGACACAAACTCAGCTGCTGGACCTGATGGATTCCCAGCGATCCTTCTCAAATCGTGCAAACGAGCCCTTGCAAAACCGCTACAGCTTCTTTTTCAGAGCTTTCTTGCAAGTGGTAAGCTCCCAGTCAACTGAAAGAGGGGTAATATGCCCTATCCATAAGGGAGGTAGCAGAGCAGATGCTAAAATTATAGGCCTATCTCTCTGACCTCACACATCAGCAAAGTCATGGAACGAATAGTCCGTAAAACTAATCATGTTTCCTTGAAGAAATGACTTACTGTCTGACACCCAGCATGGATTTCGACCAGTGAGGCTGCCTAACACAGCTCCTGCAACACTATGACTGGGTGTTTGAAACAGCTACTAATGGCTCAAATGTGGATGTAATATATCTTGACTTTGCAAAAGCCTTTGATAAGTCGACCATGGTATGATCTGTCACCAACTGCGTGTCTCGGCATAGGCGGGAAACTTGGAGAGTGGCTGCACAACTTCCTAAAAGACAGAAAACAGGCAGTTGTGAGCAATGGAGCCACCTCCAGGGAAACGCAAATAACAAGCGGTGTCCCACGGGCACTGTCTTGGGGCCACTGATGTTCATAGTGCCCTTTCAGACATGCCTTCAGTTGCTACGATGACCACCCTTGCTAGCTATGCAGATGACACAAAGGTCTCCCACGCATACAGAACCCTGAAAATATTGCGCATCTGCAACATGAGCTGGACACAATATACAGGTGGGCTGAGGACAACAACATGCAGTTTAATGCAGGTAAGTTCCAGGCCTGCGCTACTGGCACACAAAGTAAATGACGTGAAGACTGGATACACTGGCCCAGGAAGAATTGCAATCCCTGAGTCAAAATCAGTGCGTGACCTGGGCATTGACATGAGCAATGATGCATCTTTCCAAATGCATATTGCTAATCTGGTGATAAAATGCAGACGGCTAGCTGGATGGATTCTCCGAACTTTCAGAACAAGAGAGAAGGAGACCTGATGGTCCTATGGAAACATTTGTCCTCAGCCGCTTGGACTACTGCTCCCACTTTGGTCACCACACAATATAAAACAAACAGCAGAACTCGAAGCAACTCAGAGAGCTACACAAAGAAATCGTCTCAATGCAAAATGTCAGCTACTGGGAAAGACTGAAGGTATTAAACCTCTTCTCCCTGGAGCGGAGGCGGGAGAGATATGCAGTGATATACATCTGGAAAATCCTGAGGGTCTTGTCCCAAACTTTGGCATTCAAGTTACTCCAACCGCAGAACGGGGCGCCGCTGCGTGGTGCCAAGGATTCCAACATCACCATCAAAATACAGGTCCAGATACTGCAACAGCTTGGGTTTCAGAGGACCACAGCTCTTTACATCCTCCCTAAATGCCTGAGAGACTTACATGGTGTGGATGTGGGTTTCTTTAAAACTAAACTGATCTCTTCTTGTTGGGAGTCCCAGATGAACCTACCTCACGACAGGAGACACGGATGCGGGCAGCAGCATCGAACTCCTTGTTGATCAAGTGCCACGTATCAGAGGTGGATTCACAAACTAGTGTAGCTCATTCAGCGGTGGTGCCCAGCATGGCCGCGGCCTTCGGGCTAGAACATTTTTAAGGATTTAAGGATTTATGTATATATATATATATGTATATATATATATATAATGTATATATATATATATGTATATATATGTATATATATATATATGTATATATATATATATGTTATATATATATATGTATATATATGTATATGTATTATATGTATATGTATATATGTATATATATGTATATATGGTATGTATATATATGTATATATGTATATATATGTATACTTTAAATACTTTGAAAGGTTTCGGCCATTATTGGCGCAGGCCATGTCTAACTTAATAGCACCACCTGTGAAGTCTTTCAAGTCAGAATTTGGGCACTATGGCCCCCTCAAGTAGATAGTTATTGTTTACAGAGACATATCCGGGTGTGGGGGTTTATCCGGGATTTCTTGAAGGAATCTGTCCAAAGACTTCTTGAACCCTATAGGGTCAGTTTCTGTTTTAATGTGTTTTGGTGTAATGTTAAAGAGAGCGGGGGCCAATTGAGATGAAATATTGTGCCGTATTGTTGTTATGAGATGAGAGTGCGATTTTTGTTTTGGGCGGATGGCACGGGGCCCAAGCCTTGGATGTACCTTAAAGGTGATGCCACATCATTTGGGCAATGCTGATGGAATATTTCCACATCATGCAGATGATGTAGCGCTCACGACGACGTTGGAGAGAATAGAGTTTTAGCTTTTCTAGCCGACCCCAATAGTCGAGGCCCCTCATGCCATCTATCTTTTTTGTGATTGCCCTTTGAGGTGCTTCAACTTTTATGATACCTTGTATTGTGTGGGGAGACCACAGTGGACAACAGTATTCAGGTGGGGTCGGGCAAAAGTGGAGAAGAGAAGGATATTGGTGTGGATATCTCTCGACTGGAAAGTTCTGAGAATCCAGGAACACATTCTGCGGGCCATGTCAACTTTGGTGTTTTATGAGTGGCCCAGCTTACGTTGTTGTCCACAATTACTCCCAGTCTCTGATGTTGTTGGACGCCGCGAGAGTTTCCTGAAGGAAGGGAGTATGGGAGTTTCAGGGCATCCTCTTTTCCAAAGTGGATTAGCTCAAATTTATCCTCGTTCAGCAGCATGTTGTTTTTTTCTGCCCATTGGATAACAGCCAGTAGATCTGACTGAAGGCATGTCCGGTCACTCACCTCATTTATGACCTTCTGTAGCTTGGAGTCATCTGCAAAATTTTTATGTTGCTGTGCTTGATGATGTCATTAATGTCATTAATGTAAATGATGAAAAGAAGTGGGCCCAGCACAGTGCCTTGCGGAACGCCACTACTGACTTTGGCTGGGCTTGATTTTACCCCTTCAACTACAACATGTTGAGATCTGTCTGTCAGGAAACACTTAATCCATTTCAGTAACTTTCCAGAGACACCAATGTTGGATAGTTTTTTCAATAGGATCTTGTGATCGACCCTGTCGAAGGCCTTACTGAAATCAAGGTAGATGACATCGGTGTTGGAGCCCTCTCCCAAAGCTCTCAAAATGTCCTCAAAGTGATGCAGGAGCTGCGTTAGGCAGTCCCTTCCATTACGGAACCCATGTTGGTTGGAGATCAGTCGTCTGTTGCTTTCCAGAAATTGGGTTATTCGAGATCTCACCACCCTCTCAAATACCTTGATGATATGAGAGGTGAGTGAGATCGGACGGTAGTTCACTGCAAGGGACTTGCTTCCCTTTTTGAAAACTGGGACAACAGACTGGGACAGAAGGTTTTTTGGAATATAGCCAGCATCCAGTGAGTTTCTCCACAGATTAGCAAGGGGAGATGCAAGTTGGTGTCGACACACCTTCAGGACACAAGCAGGGAACCTATCGGGGCCTACTGCTGAATTGTGTTTTTATTTCGTTTATCGCCGCTAAGACATCAGGGCACTAAACGTTATGTCCGATATAGTGTGTTGGGGGTTGACATCACTGATACAGCCCAGATCGGCCATATCAGGATTGCTGAAAACAGAGCAGTATTGTTTCTTCTGCAGTATCTCGGCCATGGATTTGGCATTATCTTGGAGAGTGCCAGTTTCGTCAATTAGAGGGCCTACAGTGGAGACAGTGACCCTGCGTTTCCTCGCAAATGAAAAGAACACTTTGGGGTTGAGTTTGATTTTTTCAATGGCCCACTTCTCCTCAGCTGATCTTTGGTTATTGATGAGGGTCTTCATTCATTGTTGGAGGTTATATTTTTTGGATTCAAGCAGTGCGATAGCCGTCGAATGTGTGTGTTGCTGTTGGCAGTACTTTAGTTTGTTAATTTTTTTTTGTTCTTTTTATTTTTCTGATAATGGTTTTTCTGTTTTGGGGGATTCTGCACTTTTTGTTCACAGGTCTTGGTGGGGAGTGTTTTGCACATATGTCTGTGACGGTGTCTATAAAGATCTGCCAAGATGTTTTATGGTTGGTGGAGATGTGTGTATGTGTAAAGGACCAGTCAACATGTGATAGCTCGTTCCTGATTGCATCCCAGTTGGCATTATGGAGATCCATGTTGTCAAATGGGTGGGCTGGAGGAAGGTCACTAGGATTAGCTTTCGGCTGGTGGAATTTCATGTTACAGAGAACCATGTCATGGTCTGAAAGAAGGGTTTTTTCCACTGTAACGTTATGTATAGTGTTAGTGTGGTTACTAAACACTAGGTCCAAAATGTTCTGATGTCTTGTTGGTGCAAGGACAAGTTGGGACAAGAAAAACTCATTCGTAAAGTCGAAAAGTGACTCTGCTGCTTCTTTGTCAGCGGTTGAGGCGGGAGTGCTTGGTTTCAAACAGTTTGTAGTCCAGTCAACACAGGGTAGATTGAAGTCTCCCATCATGAGTATGTTGCTAGAATGGCACTGTTGAATAAAGCACTTAATGCTGTTGAGGCATTCTTTAAAGCACAGTATGGGTGTTTGGGGCGGCCTATAGAGCCCAATTACTGTCAGGTCATTGGCTTTGTTGTGCACGGTGACTGATTCACAGTAGCCATTGGAGAATATACTATTTCCATCTGCCGTAAATGAATCATGCAGGAAAATGGCAGTTCCACCCTTCCTCCTGCCGATACGATCCGCGCGGATGGTTGTGAAATTCTTCACTCTCACTTCGGCTTCCAAGTGGGAGTTGTCAAGGTGGGTCTCAGTGAATGAAGAAAGGGATGTGGTGTGAATGGTTACCAACCCAGTCTTCAATGAATTGGACCTTCCATTTTGTGCATTGATGGAAGGGCTGACACCTTGTGCATTGAGTGGAATGTGGAGGTTAGTGTAGTGGCTGGTTTTGACTGTTGCAGGGGGCTTGGATTTTTTTGTGTGTGTTAGTGGCAGCAATGTGGGGAATTGGTGCACTGGGGTAATAGCATAGGATGGTGTTGAGTGATGGCTAGAATGTTTTTGTGTATCTCTTTTGCCATGTTCAACATGGCTAAAAAAGATTTTCCTGCTTAGGGAGCAGTTTTTGCTGGAGGTGTGGTTGCACTGTTGGATAGGGTTGTAGTTTTCCACTTTTGTTGTTGTTGTTTTTGTGTCTTCCTGAAAAGACTGGACCAGCATTACTGCAGCATGGTGTTGTTTCTATTTTTATTGTTATTCAGGTTTGTGTGTTGGCTTGAGGCCCCGTTTCTGTTTGTGCGTCGGGTCCCTGGAAGATGAGTGAAGGGACAGTCACTCAGTAGACATGTTCTCTCACGTTGGGAATACCGGCAGATTTTGGGACTCCGATTGTGTGTGTTTTGAATTCGATTTACTATTGGTGGTGTTGATGTTATTGTGGGATGCGTGCTTTGGCCTTGGCCGGTAGTGCGTCTAGTGCCGGGTAGATGCGTGAAGATGCAGTCACTATTTGTGCAGAGTCTCTGGCGCAGTGAATAGCGGCATATTTGGGGATTTCTTGTTTGTGCCGTGGGGGGCGCATTCTGCTTCCTATGTTTCTTAAGTTTTTGTTACTGCAGTAGTATTGAGGTGGTGATGTGGGGGAAGAGGGCAGTGGTTTCTTGTTTGGTTTTCTGTCGGTATTTTTGGTGATAGAAGACGATGGTGGCAGCGGTGGTGATGATATGATGATAATGTGGTGGTTGCTGTGAGAGCGGTGAAAAGATACTGGCATTTAGTGAATCGTCTAGTAAGCTAGAGTTGAGGAGTGGCTGTTGTTGTTCTTGTTGCTGTGGCTGTTGTTGTTGTTGTTGTGCCTGACCGATGTCAGGGTCAGCCATTGTGCTGGGAACCAGGAGTGGCTCATTCTGTTGTTGTTGTTGTTGTGGCTGCTGATTTTCTAGCTGTTGTTGTTCTTGAACTGTGAAAATATGTAGAAGCTTTTCATAATGGCCTCTTATCAGTTTGAAAGATACTTCGATATGTTTCAACTTGCTACGAATCTGTTTGACGGATCGTGTGTTGACCACTTGTGATGTTTTTTTCGGCAATCTCATTCAAACACAAGACATTTAGATTTTCTGTTTGGGAAAGAGAGAACCATGTGTTTATTAAACATCATTTCGTTATAAGACCAATTTCGTCTGTTGCAGGCCTGCAAGTTGTCATGTTTGTTTTTCTTTTGTTTGTTTTCCTTTTGATTTTGAAAATATATATATTCTTTCTTGGGAGTTAAGAAGTGTATATATATATAATGTTCTCTCTTAAGGGTGTGAGTTTTTGATTATTTGGTTGTTTGAGGATATCAAAAGAAAAACAGTTGTATATAACAATTTGTAGTTAAATGAAACGTACTTACGGTTTTGTAGGCAAACACTGGTGTTACAAATATATATATATTTAAGGTCAGTTAATTTTGAAGCTGTGTAGCTTGCTACTGACTTGGGAGAGAAACAAATAGACGTCCGTCCCACTTCACAGTTAATCCACATATATCTGTATATATGTATATATATGTAATATATATATTGTATATAATGTATATATATATGTATATATATATATTATAATATATGTATATATATATATGTATATATATATATATTATGTATATATATATATGTATATATATGTGTGTGTATATATATGTGTATATATATGTATATATGTATATATATGTGTAATATAATATATATGTATATGTGTATAATATATGTGTATATATTCCATCAGCACTGTCCGAATGATGTTGGCATCACTTCAAAATACATCCAAGGCTTGGACCACGTGCCATCCGTCCACAACAAAAATCTAAATCGCATCACATAAACATACACAATACGGCAGCATATTCACCTCAATTGGACCCGCTCTCTTTCAACATTACACCAGGACACGTCAAAAAGAAACTGAACACACAAAATTCAAGAAGTCTTTGGACAAATTCCTTCAAACAGTACCGGACAACCACCACACCCGGATTATGTCTCCGCAAACAATAACTCTCTGCTCGAATGGGCCTGGTGCCCAATCCTGAACTGAAAGACTTCGCCAGTGGTGCTATTAAGTTAGACATGGCCTGGGCCAATACTGGCCAAACCTTTTTAAGTTAAGTTAAGTTATATATATATATATATATATATATCCTATATTATGTATATATATGTTGTATATATATATTAATATATGTGTATATATATATATATATGTATATATATGTGTATGAT
>NW_021833286.1:0-10000 GCF_006345805.1 Octopus sinensis
TAACTTATAACTGGGACGGCTAAAGTGCTGATACTTATTATCTTCTTTTTGCATTGAGCTCTGTTTTTAGTAATGATGTAACTCGTCTATAATATTCTTTTTTATTTTCTCTTTCATTTGTGTGTGTTGTGTCTTATTTAGTCATAGATTCCTAAGTATTTGTAAGTTTTGCTTTGGTCTAATTCTTTTATTTCATTGGTTTTATCTAGTGTGATGTTGCTACTCTTAACTAATTTTCCTCTTTTCATGGTTACTTTGGCGCATTTCTTTAATCCAAAATTCATATCTATTTCTTTGGTAAATCCATGAATTGTATTTAATAGTGTTTCCAGTGTTTTCATTTGCAGCGTATAGATTTAGGTCATCATATATAAAAGGTTGGCTGATCGTTTTGCCGTAACATTTATATCCGCATCCAGTTCTATTTAGCAATCAGATAGAGGTGACAGTGCCAAGCAGAAAAGGAGTGGAGAGAGCGTGTCTCCTGGAATATTCCTCTTCTAATGGGGATGGCTTTGGTTTTCATGAGTCCCTCTTTTGTTTGGAGCTGTAGCACTGTTTACCATTTATTCATAGAGTGTCCTATGAATTTTATAATTGTTGGTGCTACTTTGTTAATGGCTAGTGTTTCGAGGATCCATGTATGGGGGATGCTATCAAACGCCTTTTTGTAATCGATCCAGGCCATACTGAGGCCTTTCTTCTTTCTGTGGCTGTCTTCAGTTATGGCTTTATTAATCATTAGTTGATCTTTACAGCCATATGAGCCTTTGAGGCCTCCTTTCTGCTCTTCTGGAAACAGGTTGTTTTCGTCCAGGTGCTTGTTCAACCTTTGCGATATCACTGCAGTAAATGCCTTGTACATTGTAGGGAGACAGGTTATTGGTCTGTAGTTTTCTGGTTTTGCTGTCTCATTCAATTTGGGAATTAAGATGGTTTTCCCCTTCGTAAGCCATTCAGGCATTGTCTCTGGCTCTGCTAGTATGTTGTTAAAGTTTTCAGCCAGCTTTTTGTGCATTCCTGTTAGATATTTCAACCAGAAGTTGGGGATCTTGTCATGCAAAGTTGCGTTTAACTTTCACCTACAGTGAAACCTTTATATATATTCATTCTCTCAGTTTATTTTCTCTTATTCCTTTTTGTTGAAGAGCGTAGGCTCGAAACATTAAAAAAAATTTTTCATTTTCCCGAGCATTAAACTAATACCCCTCCTTGTTGTTCATACACATATCTTCGTCTTTTTTTTTGTATATAAATTTCGACTATATATATATAGTCGCTGGAGTGGCTGTGTGGTAAATAGCCTGTTTACCAACCACATGGTTCCGGGTCCAGTCCCACTGCGTGGCACCTTGGGCAAGTGTCTTCTACTGTAGCCCCGGGCCGACCAAAGCCTCGTGAGTGGATTTGGTAGACGGAAACTGAAAGAAGCCCGTCGTGTATTTGTATTTATATATATGTGTGTCGTTATGTTTGTGTGTCTGTGTTTGTCCCATCCAACATCGCTTGAGAACCGATGCTGGTGTGTTTATGTCCCCACCACTTAGCGGTTCGGCAATAGAGGCCGATAGAATAAGTACTGGGCTTACAAAGAATAAGTCCCGGGGTTTAGTTGCTCGATTAAAGGCGGTGCTCCAGCATGGCCGCAGTCAAATGACTGAAACAAGTAAAAGAGTAAAAGAGAGTATATATATATGTGTGTCGTTAGGTTTGTGTGTCTGTGTTGTCCCATCCAACATCGCTTGAGAACCGATGCTGTTTTGTTTATGTCCCCACCACTAGCGGTTCGGCAATAGAGGCCGATAGAATAAGTACTGGGCTTACAAAGAATAAGTCCCGGGTTTGTAGTTGCTCGATTAAGGCGGTGCTCCAGCATGGCCGCACAATGACTGAAACAAGTAAAAGAGTAAAAGAGAGTATATATATATGTGTGTGTGTGTGTGTGTGTATACATACATACATACACACACACACATATATATATACACATACACATGCACTCAGAGGATGGGTGTAAAGTAAGTAGACATTCAAAATTGGTAATAAATTCCATGTTACTTTTAAAAATCTGTTGAAACCAATGATTCATGTTCTTTATTACATGTGAAAATGAAAGTAAATTTTCATAATTGAACATAAGCACCAGTGGCATCAGCCAGTTTCCTCAAAGGGCCAAGGATGGAATAACCTTCTGAAGGACGTCATCTTGGATATCATTGGAAACCTGAATTTGTGTCTCCAAGTATTCCAGTGTGCGAGGTTTTGCGTTGGACACCACCTCTTTCGTGTAAACTCCACAGGTAAAAATCACAGGGAGTTGTGGACTTCTTGGAATACTGGACTTCTGGAATTCTGCAGTCATAGACTCAGGTTTTAGCTCCTGCACATAATGGGGTTTCCACGGACGAAAGTTCAGTTCTTAACGCAACACCGTACGTATTGTGTGTCTTGTGAATCCACTTTCAGGAGCTGCTTTACCTGTTGAGTTTTGCAGGCTGCGAGCAAGCACTTCCTGCGCTCTTGCCACAATCCCCGCTGATCGGGATATGGTTGGACGGCCACTTCTTCATGCATCACTCACAGAGCACGTGATCATCAGCTTTGTATGACAACGTTTTTATAGTCACCGTGCATACTGTTGCATGCTTCCAAGCGCGCCACTATCTCTAAAGCAAAACAATGAAATTTCACATAGTGTGCAGTCAAGCGAAAATGAGAAGTAAAAAATAAGAAATCCTGATTCATGTTGTCTGTTTAAAAAATCTTTTCTACTCTAGGCACAGAGCCCGAAATTTTGGCGGGAGTGGGCCAGTCGATTAGATCGAGCCAATTACGCAATTGGTAATTAATTTATTGACCCCGAAAGGATAAAAGGCAAAGTTAACCTCGGCGGAATGTCTGTATAAAAATGTTTTTATCATGACTTCAGTGATACTAAAAACTCTATAAGCAATTTCTAATGCCTCCCATCTCGTATATATATATATATATATAGATATATATATATATATATATATATGGCCATTGATAAAATTTTTTTTCGAGAAAATATTATTTTTCGAAAAGAATTTTATCCTCACATTTGAAATAAATTTAAGCGTTCACTTCCGAACTAACTATCTCACTCTGTGAGAGCCTCAGTTCAAATCGCACGTGCCTCGAATGGGCTGGAGTATTTCTATTTTGGATGTATTTGGGGTACTTAGTTGTGCCCATGACTTAGTATTTGCTTCTTCCATGAGTATGAGTAAGTATCTCATTTATTTATTTTGCCTCAATGTATCAATGGAATTTTTTAGAAATTTCTGTCGACCTTTTTTCGAGTAACGTGCGTATTGTGAAAAAATGATATGGTTAATGGACAATATGTCCAATTTTTCGGCATATTTGGCATTAGAATTTTTTTCCTTTGCCCTCATTTATGAATTGTTTATAAATTTAACCATAAAAGGTATTTTTTAATATGCTGGCCATTGATAAAAATTTTTTTCGAGAAAATATTCTTTTTCGAAAAGAATTTTATCCTTACATTTGATATATATATATATATATATATTATTGGTGAATTGAAGAAATGGAGCTGAACGCAGATTGAACAGAAATCGTTTTATTTCATTCTACACGTGTTTCGAAAGGCACAATTTACCAAAATCCGATTGAATAATGGGACCATATTGTGTCTTTCTCTTCAGGAAGAAATAGGAAATCCGTTGGAAAAAACAAAAACAGAACAGAGGCGGAGCAAAAACAAATCGAACTAGGCTCCTAAGAGCCCATGGCGAAACTGTTTATCAGTGTATGTTGAGAACCGGTGGCTGAAGAATTTAACGGGTCAGGCATCGGTCAATCATGTGGGTGAGGGTGTGTAGATGTTCTTTGTGACCGAGAATAAAGTTCTGACTATTTAAGGAATATTGGATGTTTTATAAGGGGCGAGAAAAAATCTACTTAGAGACGTGTGTGTGTATACTGTTCTATATATGTGTGTGCTGGCGTAGGGGTAGAAAACATTGCTACCAAGGTATCGGTTAAACTTTTGATTAATCTACTACAAGATTATTCATCTTTCTATTTCACATAATATATATATATATATATACGATGAAGACGATGTATGAGCGTTCAGCTATTGCCGAACGCTCTGCACAAATGATTTGTTTATTGTGATCAAATGTCTGTGCTGCACATTAGCTCACTTTCTCCATCAACATGACGTTGTGTGATGCGCCCTCACACACACACACACACACACACACACATGTATATATGCGTGCATCTGTGTGTGTTTGAGTGTATGTATGTGTGGATGTATGTGTCCGTGTTTGTGCATATGTGTGTGTGTGTGCACGTATGTAACTGCAAACTGTTTGTGCAAGAATTGTTTGGAAAATTTATTCTGCAAATAATAAAATACCATTATTTCACACGGGTCCTGTACTAGAAATATATTCAGGTTTAAGTCTTTCACTGTGTCTGAGTTTATGTGAGTATCTGTGTGTGCGTGTGCGTATCTGTATATTACATATTTACATTAGCCATGAAACTCGGCCAATAATGCACAAGGGTCTGTATCTCCTTTTATATATAAAACAGTAATTATTCGTTAAAAAATATAATCACAATTTAGTAGTTATGCTTAATTTTTTCTCTTAAATGGTATATAAAATATATCTATTTCTTTACTACCCACAGGGGGCTAAACACAGAGAGGACAAACAAGGACAGACAAAATGATTAAGTCAATTATATCGACCCAGTGCGTAACTGGTACTTATTTAATCGACCCCGAAAGGATGAAAGGCAAAGTCGACCTCGGCCGAATTTGAACTCAGAACGTAGCGGCAGATGAAATACCTATTTCTTTATTAACCACAAGGGGTTAAACATAGAGGGGACAAACAAGGACAGACAAACGGATTAAGTCGATTACATCGACCCCAGTGCGTAAATGGTACTTAATTTATGGATCCCAAAAGGATGAAAGGTAAAGTCGACCTCGGCGGAATTTGAACTCACAACGTAACGACAGACGAAATACGGCTACGCATTTCGCCCGGCGTGCTAACGTTTATGCCAGTTCGCCGCTTTTGGTATATAAAATATACCGTTGTTTGAGATTTTGATTTCTGTATGATAATAACCCGTGCTTGCGCATGTCTATCCGTATGCATGCGCAATGTGTGTGTGTAAACGCGCTAACAATGATAATCAATTTCTTTTGACATTTCCGTGCAATCATGTGGTTTTTGTGTAAACGAGTCGTTAAAGCAACTAAATCAAATCTATGTTCTGTGTCTCTCTCTATCGGTAAATTACTCTGAATAGGCGTGAAGAGTGTTTTTAAATAGGAAGCCTCTGCAACGCTCTTGTGATATTTAAAACGTTAAATAGATTTCGATTGTGAGGCAAAAAAAGAGAACGAAATTAACAAGAAGGGGTTTTTATCATTTAACGATAAAAATGGTGTAATACTGTTTTCTGAAGATGTATGTTCGTGAAAACAGACAAGAAATTAGTTTGCTACATTTGTTTAATATTGTAGTTTTGCATATTTCAAAATTTAGAATTTCTCAAGAATACATAAACAATAGGTGCGGGCGTGGTTGTGATAAATTCAGTACCAGTTACACACTGGGGTCGATCTACTCGACTTAATCCCTTTGTCTGTCCTTGTTTGTCCCCTCTTTGTTTAGCCGCTTTTGGGCAATAAAGAAATAAAAATAAGAAGCTTGCTTCCCAACCAAATGATTCCGGTTTCAGTCCCCATTGTGTGGCAACTTTGGCAAGTATCGCCCAGGGCCGACCAAAGCATTGTGAGTGGATTGGGTTGATGTACATATATACAATAAATACAGACAGCAGCATGCAAAGTTGTTCCAAAAAAGAAAACTATAATTGTCATTAGATATGACTAAGGGTGTAAGAAACACCCACGTTACTAGAGATATGAGCTAAAATGCTCTAATGCTGCAGTCGAAGCATATCATTGCATACATATTAAGAAGGACTGTGATCATCCGGAAGCAGCGGTCAAGATATTCCCATTCTGATCGGTGGGTTTCGGCATTTTGCCCTAGCCTCTTCAGTGGGGTCGACTCGACTCAGTATGGGATAACTCGAGCGCTGCTTCCGGGTGATTACGGTCCTTGTCAGCATGAATGTGTATATATTTAATATACATATATATATATGTATATATATATATATATATATGTATATGATGTGTGTGTGTGTGCACGTATGTAACTGCAAATGTTTTGTGCAAGAATTGTTTGGAAAATTTATTCTGCAAATAATAAAATACCATTATTTCACACGGGTCCTGTACTAGAAATATATTCAGTTTAAGTCTTTCACTGTGTCTGAGTTTATGTGAGTATCTGTGTGTGCGTGTGCGTATCTGTATATTACATATTTACATTAGCCATGAAACTCGGCCAATATGCACAAGGGTCTGTATCTCCTTTTATATATAAAACAGTAATTATTCGTTAAAAAATATAATCACAATTTAGTAGTTATGCTTAATTTTTTCTCTTAAAGGTATATAAAAATATCTATTTCTTTACTACCAACGGGGGCTAACACAGAGAGGACAAACAAGGACAGACAAAATGATTAAGTCAATTATATCGACCCAGTGCGTAAATAGGTACTTTTTAATCGACCCCGAAAGGATGAAGGCAAAGTCGACCTCGGCCGAATTTGAACTCAGAACGTAGCGGCAGATGAAATACCTATTTCTTTATTAACCACAAGGGGTTAAACATAGAGGGGACAAACAAGGACAGACAAACGGATTAAGTCGATTACATCGACCCAGTGCGTAAATGGTACTTAATTTATGGATCCCAAAAGGATGAAAGGTAAAGTCGACCTCGGCGGATTTGAACTCACAACGTAACGACAGACGAAATACGGCTACGCATTTCGCCCGGCGTGCTAACGTTTATGCCAGTTCGCCGCTTTTGGTATTATAATATACCGTTGTTGAGATTTTGATTTCTGTATGATAATAACCCGTGCTTGCGCATTTCTATCCGTATGCATGCGCAATGTGTGTGTGTAAACGCGCTAACAATGATAATCAATTTCTTTTGACATTCCGTGCAATCATGTGGTTTTTGTGTAAACGAGTCGTTAAAGCAACTAAATCAAATCTATGTTTCTGGTCTCTCTCTATCGGTAAATTACTCTGAATAGGCGTGAAGAGTGTTTTTAAATAGGAAGCCTCTGCAACGCTCTTGTGATATTTAAAACGTTAAATAGATTTCGATTGTGAGGCAAAAAAAGAGAACGAAATTAACAAGAAGGGGTTTTTATCATTTAACGATAAAAATTGTGTAATACTGTTTTCTGAAGATGTATGTATGTTCGTGAAAACAGACAAGAAATTAGTTTGCTACATTTGTTTAATATTGTAGTTTTGCATATTTCAAAATTTAGAATTTCTCAAGAATACATAAACAATAGGTGCGGGCGTTGGTGTGATAAATTCAGTACCAGTTACACACTGGGGTCTCTACTCGACTTAATCCTTTGTCTGTCCTGTTTGTCCCCTCTTTGTTTAGCCGCTTTTGGGCAATAAAGAAATAAAAAAATAAGAAGCTTGCTCCAACCAAATGATTCCGGTTTCAGTCCCCATTGTGTGGCAACTTTGGCAAGTATCGCCCAGGGCCGACCAAAGCATTGTGAGTGGATTGGGTTGATGTACATATATACAATAAATACAGACAGCAGCATGCAAAGTTGTTCCAAAAAAGAAAACTATAATTGTCATTAGATATGACTAAGGGTGTAAGAAACACCCACGTACTAGAGATATGAGCTAAAATGCTCTAATGCTGCAGTCGAAGCATATCATTGCATACATATTAAGAAGGACTGTGATCATCCGGAAGCAGCGGTCAAGATTTCCCATTTGATCGGTGGGTTTCGGCATTTTGCCCTAGCCTCTTCAGTGGGGTCGACTCGACTCAGTATGGGATAACTCGAGCGCTGCTTCCGGGTGATTACGGTCCTTGTCAGCATGAATGTGTATATATTTAATATACATATATATATATGTATATATATATATATATATATGTATATGATGTGTGTGTGTGTGTGTGTGTGTGTGTGTATTTTAACCCCCTGTCTCTGCTTGACAAGCAGTGTTGGTGTCTTTACACCACTATAATGTAGTAGTTCGACAAAAATGAAACGTAGAGTAAGTATGATGCTTAAAAAGAAAAAAAGACATATAAGTCTTGGGGTCGATTCGTTTGACTAGAATTCTTCAAGGCAGTGCCCCAGCATGGTCGCAGTCTAATGATTGCAACAAGTAAAAGACAAGATAATATTGCACATAATACTGTATAGCAGTATTATGGCGGTGCCCCAGCCTGGCCACAGCTCGTCAGCTGAAACTAGATGAAATAAAAAAATAAAATAAAATAGCAATCGATATCTTATGCGTCTATCTATTTATGAATACATCTCAATGGATCAATGTTGTCTGTGTGCTTTTATGAATGTAGGGATGCATAGGCAGTTCAAATGATTTAATAATAATATTTCTAAACTTGTTCCCCACCGCCACATATACATGTCCTATCTATCTATCCATCTATCTATCTATCTATCTATCTATCTATCTATCTATCTATCTATCTATCTATCTATCTATCTATCTATCTATCTATCTCTGTACACACACGCGCACGCGCATATATATGTAACGTCTATAAATTGAACAGATAAGAGAAGCATTGTGAGAAAGTAGATGTTTATCACACACGTTTACAGCTGCTTAATAATCGAGTTAGTTATATAAGAGATGTTACTTACATCAATATAACCACACATTTACAATATACATATACACACATATATTAATAAAAATACGCGTCTTTATAGCCATATGTAGAATGGTTCTGATATAGGAACCAACAAACTGTTCTTCAGAACGATATAGGGTGATTAATAGCATAAACTCTAGTACAGAGAGTAAACTGACCCTATCTATCTATGTCTATCTATGTCTATCTATCTATGTCTATCTATCTATCTATCTATCTATCTATCTATCTATCTATCTATCTATCTATCTATCTATCTATCTATCTATCTATATATATATATATATATATATATATATACAAACACACACACACACGTATATATATATATACATATACGTACAGTGAATTAAAAAATAAAAGAACACGTAAAGAAAAAATGCCAAATAATAAGAAAAATATAAAAGTAAGTAATAAAATAATTTTGTCAAGTAAGATATGCATAGTAAGAGCTAATATTGAAAGGGTGACAGGTTTACCAGTCTAGTATTAATTAAGGTGATTGATACAACTTTGATAAACTTAGATGTGTTTCGATCAAAGACTGGTCCGGGCCATGTCCAACTTAATAGAACCAACTGATAGGATTATCTAAATCCTTTTTAAGTCAAATTTTGCGGTATCATGGTCCATTCGAGTAGTGAGTTCTTGTTGAGTGAATTGTATCCAGGTATGGGTGGATCGTCTGGTATTCGTTGAAGAAATTTGTCCAGATTCCGTTTACGGATAATGGGGTCCTTTTCCTATTTGATCTGTTTCGGGACAATGTGAAATAGGGCAGGGCCTGTTGAGGAAAAGAAATTGTGTAGCAGTGTATTTATGTGTCGTGATCCTGAATTGGGTAGGGAACGTATGGCCTGTGGTCTCACCCTTGATGAATTTTGAAGCTAATGTTGAGGTCGTTTGCGCAATGCCGGTGGTATGTTTTCCACATCGTGCAAATGATGTACCACTCACGGCGGCACTGGAGAGAATAGAGTTTCAATGCTTTAAGGCGGTCCCAGTTATCGAGATCAGTCATGCCCTTAATTCGTTTAGTGAATGACCCATGCCCTTAATTATTTTAGTGAATGACCTCTGGTGTGATTCAATTTTCGAGATGTTTTGTTTTGTATGGGGAGACCACAGGCGGCAGCAGTATTCGATGTGTGGCCGTA
>NW_021833286.1:15000-62500 GCF_006345805.1 Octopus sinensis
GGGAGGACCGCATCAATGATCTTGAAATATTGGAAGGCTCTCAGTGCGAAAGTATAGAAGCTCTTGTGTTAAAGCAAAGGCTCAGATGGTCATCTGGTCAGGATGAAGGATTCAATGAGTTAGCTAAAGGAGAATGACCTCCACATAAACCAAAAAGGAGGTATAAGGACTTGCTGAAGGCTTCCTTAAGAGATGCTTGCATCTCTCCTGACACATGGGAGGGCATATCTATTGATCGTAGCAGGTGGAGAAGGATTGTGCTCGAGAGGACAGCTACTTTTGAGAAATCTCGAGTTGCGCATAAGAAAGTAAGGAGGAATGTCAGGAAGGGCGTCGCTGTTACACTTCCAGATGAGAAGGGTCTTCCTATGATGCTGACATGCAGTGTCTGTGCAAGACCCTGCTTCAGTAAAGCTGGACTCAAGAGTCATCTTCGCAGTCATAAAGCGAGACAGATGAGTGACAACCAGGCCACTGGTGGTGGTGTTACACACCATACTAATCATATCTGTCAGGCATGTGGAAGAGAGTGAAATTCGGTGGGAGGACTTAAACGACATGCAAAGGTACATGAAGCACAGTTACAACTACAGCCGGTTATTACCGGTAAAGGTATTAGTTGCCAATTCTGTACAAGACATTGAATATCTTTAGCTGGACTAAAAAGTCACATTCGATCACAGCACCAATAACAGTTAAGCTTCGTGCAATGGTCATACTCGATAACGTGCGGGCAGCCATCGTGTATATATACCAGCTGATCTTCAAGGACAGTAATGTGGTGTCAGCTACATAATATTAAAAATAACCACAAGCATACCATCATTCACTTTCATGCATTTATATGTGAGGTATTATATACATATATGTATGTGTGTGTGTGTGTGTACATGTGTGTTAGTCTTTATACTATATTAAAACAGTTTTGCTTCGTATTGAATGATTACTATATATATTTAATAGAATGCAAATTTATCCTTTAACAAAGATTGCATTGAGAGTGACTTCGAAATTTCGCGACGATAAGGTATCATCAGACATATGTGTATGTGTGTGTGTGTGTGTGTGTGTGTGTGTGTACGTATGTGTGCGTGTGTGTCTTTGTGATGTTGGTGTGTTTATGTCCCCGAAACCTAGAGGTTTGGCAAAAGAAAACGATAGAGTAAGTACTAGGCTTACAAAGAATATATACTGCGGTCGATTTCTTCGACTAAAGGCGGTGCTCCAGCATAGCCACAGTCAACTGACTGAAACGTGTGAAAGAATAAAGGAATAAAAGAAATTATTATCGCAAAATGTCTTCGTATCTTGTAGAGTTCCATTTTTATATCCACTACTCTCCTCACTCTTTCACTCGCTGCCTGTCTTACTTTACACACACACGCACACATACACACACACACACACACGCACTCATACACACGCACACACACACACATACACACACACGCACGCACGCTCAAATATGTATACATACACGCACACGTACGCATATATACAGGCCGACCAATGCCTTGTGAGAGAATTTGGTAGATGGAAACTTTGTGGAAGCCACAGGTTCGTAGCGTCAGTTGCTGTAGTCCATATCGGGTCTGCCTACCTTTCTAATGTTCACAGACCATTGCGCAGTTCTCATGATATCAGCATTTTGAACACACTTAAGTCTTTTCCAATATTTGGATAGCTTCTAGTTCTCATATCAGCTAACTCTTTTTTAATTTCAACTTTAATCTTTATGCTCTCCCACGCTGTTGACTGCTCCGCAATACATTAATATGAAAAAAGGCATAGGGAAATTAGCCAAATCTAATCGCAACACCCTGTGTGTGTGTGTGTGTGTGTGTGTGCATGCGCGCGCGTGTGTTTCGGTTTGTCTTCCAACACTACTTCACAACCAGAGTGGGTTTGTTTCCTTTACCGTCAATTAGATGATTAGAAAAGAAAACCGAGATGCTAAGTGCAACACTTGAAAAATAAACAGTAAGGTCAATTCGTTCGACCAAACCCTTCACAGCGATGCCCCAACAAGGCTGCAGTCCACTTTATTCTTATATTCTTTCCCTCATATGCTTACAGAATGTTATGTTGCTGCCGTTAAATTAAGAGGAGTTCTTTGTTTCAGACTAACGAAAGGTATTTCTAAAAGCTGCAGAGACACAGAATGAAACTGAAAATTAAGAAATGAAATTATAGATAAAGAAGAAAAACCAACAGAAATCAAAATGATAAATGGATTAGTGAATAAATGGTAAAAGGAAAAACCTTCAAACGGGAATAGAGGAATAAAGAATGAGAAATGAGTGAATTATGAAAAAAGAGATAAAACCCCCAATATTTGAAACAACGAGCGAAAGATTAAAATATATAAATATTAACTTCATAGGAATTTTAAAACTTCGAAAGAATTTGAAATAATAATTTTTTAGAACGGTGAAACTCGAAGCAGATAAAGCTATAAAAATTAGTGTGTAAATTTGAGTAAAAAAAAAAAACCTTTTTGACAGAAAAGTGAGGCAGTCTTGGACTTTTTCATCCCAAAAGGTGAATCTAAATATTTCACACGCTATTAGTAATGGTTTTATCTGCTTTGAATTTCACTGTTTAATAAAAGAATTAAAATAAATATATAAAAGAATGTAGGAATAAAGGAACGAGAAAATTTACAGGAATAGGACGAATACTGGAATAAGAAGGCTAGAAAATGTATGAAAAGAAAGGTTAAAAAGAGAAGACAGAAGCTACTTAAACGACCATTACTGACGCGTTTGAATGAGACTCAAAATACAAGCTAAAAAAGAAAAGAAGAATGAACAGTTTGTTGAATGAGAGGAACGAATGAAATGGAGAACTGTAGAGAAGAAAAGTCCAAGGAAAGAAACGCCTTAGAAATAATAATGATAAAAATAAAATAAAATAAAACAAAAATAACCAGCAATGATCGCATAAAACTTATTTCAAAATAAATATTAACGTAAAAGAATGTGAGAGTGGAAGAATGATAAAACGAACATAAAGTAAAAGGATTATCAGAATGTTGGAACGTGATATCTCACCTTGCATCATTTTATGTTATCTGTAGTATCATCTACGTTAAAGAGTTAAACACTTTTAAATAGTTTAACTGGAAAAGGTAAGAGATGTTAGTGCTGGAATGACAGTAGTGGATAACAAGTTTAACTTTTGCAAAGATACACCGCACACATATGGACACAAAGACGCGCGCATACACACACTGATATATAGATACACATACACAGATGTACGTCTTTCTAAAAAGAAGAGATATATACAATTATAAACGCAGGGCTATATATACATATATATATATATATTTATATATATATATACATACATATATATATATATATACATATATATTTATTTGTTGAAATAGAAAGATGAATTCAAAAGTTTAACCGATACCTGGGTAGCAAAAATCCCAGCAGAAAAAAGCACGGTTGGAGATAAGACCATTTGGTGTTGCAACCGTGCGTTGGTGCGGATAATTGAAGTTTAATATTAATAGTGAATGGAAGAAATGGAGTTGAACGAAGATTGTACAGAATTCCTTTTATTACATTCTACACATGTTTCAAAGGCCACAAATTTCCAAATTCTGATTAAATAAGGGTACCATATTGTGGCTTTCTCTCCAGGAAAAAACAGGAATTCCGTTGACAGAACAAAACAAAACTGTTCTGTTTTGTTTTGTTCTGTCAACGGAATTCCTGTTTTTTCCTGAAGAGAAAGCCACAATATGGTACCCTTATTTAATCAGAATTTGGAAATTTGTGGCCTTTGAAACATGTGTAGAATGTAATAAAAGGAATTCTGTACAATCTTCGTTCAACTCCATTTCTTCCATTCACTATACATATATATTTATATATATATATATAATATATATATATATATATATATATATATATATATATATATATACACACACACACACACACACACACACACACACACACATATATATGTATGTATATATATATGTATGTATGTATGTATAATGTATATATAATGTGCAGGCGTGGCTGTGTGGTAAGAAGTTTGCTTTCGAAACGTATGATTCCGAGTTCAGTCCCACGGCGCAGCACCTTTGGCGATCAGTTTCTTGAAACCGTAGTTGAGGTAAATTTAAAGCAAACTGCACGAGATTCTGCAAATTTTCAGTTCAGGTCACACGTTGGTCATAAAGCAGTATCATAAATTAAGAAAATTGTCTGAAATTGCTGAATTTGTTACTCATCCTTTGATTGCTTCTGAGCGGAGTCAATGAAATGACCTCTGCTCATCATTAAAGATTTGACTAGCTACCGAGCCTTGTTGAAATTGTGCTTCTATAATCGGATCCCACGAAAATGTTCAGCATCCAATAAAAAAAAAAAATAATGAGAATCCATCCACAAGCTAGCACTAAACAAATGGAGTGGGTTACAGCTGCAGGAATGCTATTGATTCCAGGTTTGCTCTACAAGGAATTCTTTACGACTTCCAAAGCATTTTCATGCGTTTTTCCTAAACGTCTGTTTTGAGACTTGTAGTAAAGCATTGTTTCGTACGATCTGAGTAATATACGTCTTCCCTTTTATAAATTCCACGTTATTCTGGTCGTTGAAAAGAAAGGTAATTTATATCATATATGATGCATATATCTTCAAGTCGAAGATCAATGCTCTCAAATTTTGGCCTAGCCAGCCAGCCAGCAACGTGTAAGGGAGGGGGTAAGTCAATTACGTCGACCGCAGTCTTCATATACACACAAAAACGCACCCATCCACCCATCCACCCATCCATCTCAAAGGATTAAAGAACAGGCCGTCGGTAGCACTTGAATGCAGAACATAAAGAAGAAAATTAATGACATCAATCTTAACGATCTCGAAGTGTCAGTAAAGGCCATGGTAACTGTCCCACCCTCAAACCTCAGGAAGCAGGAAAAAAAAGAAAAATAATAAAGAATATAGATTAAAATATATATATTAAAAATGAAAGGCATATTGAAAAAGTTCTAATCATACTCTGATAGAGACAAAAAAATAATGTTAATAAAGACGGGATGAATACGGCAGCCATGTCATTGATCATAGGCCTTATCGATCTGGGCGACAAGAACAAATATAACGACCACAACATCACTAGCAATAACAATAACGCCTACGACGACTAACCAACAATAACAACTACAGCAACAGCAACAATAAAAATATAAGCAACAACAACGGAACACGATCAAAGGCGCTGCTAATGAATAACTTTATAGTAGAAAATCGAAATGTTGGAAGCCTTAGTTAAGCCATTATGACGTTCATTATGCTCGTGTTTTTGTCAGAGTTCGTCAAACCGGTGACAGGAATTGAGTCGAGAATATCACCTATAGAAATTTGCTACGGCTTTTAAGCTCCGAGAACAGACTCTGTCTCTTATCCATTCTGGCCTATAAAATGAAGTAGTTGTCAAGTACTGTGGTCGATATATTATAATTACTATGCTCCCTTAAAACTGATGGTTTTGGGTGAATTACTTGCAATTATTTTAGGCTATTGTTTAAGGTGGCGAGCTAACAGAATCATTACAACTCCGTAAAAATGCTTAGGGACGTCTTTTTACGGTTGTTTGTGTCCTGAAGTCAATAAAATAGGTGAAACCACCAGCTGGTATCATTTCATTTGAAAATGGTAAGAAAAGTTTGGTAAGGAGTAGGAGGGCTACCACTTTTAGCTAGACGAATGAGAGCGCAGAGGCTTTTGCGTTGGCTGAATCGGTCCGTACTTCTGTTGTTGTAGTTGTTATTGTTGTTCTCATTGATTTGATGAGGAAGAATAAAGGATTAAAACAGCTTTATTCACAAGATACGAAGCGCAATGATATAAACATCCGAACCTGACACAACATGTTTGAAGCATTTCAAAGGAAGGACCTAACACACACACACACACACACACACATGTATACGCACACATGTGAGTGTATATATATATATATTTTTTTTCTCTCTATATATATATGTACAAGCACAAACATTTGTATGCATGTATATATGCATATATATACACACACACACACACATATATAAGTGTGTAAGTATACATACATACATACCATACATACATACCATACATACACACACACATACACACACACACATATATATATCGGTTTATACATTATACATGTATATTTCTATTTTCTATTTAAAAATAGCTGTACAGATATGTATCTAAATTTGTATTTGAATAGATATCTATATACGTATGTATTATGAGGCATATGCGCTCGAATGCACATATGCATACACCAGCTAACTGCTCATGTGATACGAGTTAAAATTGTCGCAAATTAGAAGAAAAGTCAAGATGTAATGATACTGAAGCGGGAAGTGCATTTTTATCTATGAGACATGGCATGTTAGTTACTACTTCGAGTCGGTACCGCTGCTTTCTTAAATCTTTTTATTTCGCGCGCACGCACGCACACACACACACACAACACACACACACACACACACCACACACACACACACTCACACACACTCACATATATATATTATATATATATATATATATATATATATATATATATATATATGTTTCACCTTTATCATCTTATTACATCTTTGCGCTTCAGAAATTCTAAATTCTATTCGACGTTCTGTGTTTTATTAACTTTTATATCTGATCTTGTACTCGTACCACTCATTGGATAGTGACCAAGCTGGGCGACCGCCCTGAAGGGTTTCAGTCGAGAAATTCGACACCGGTTCTTATTGGTTTTTAAGTCTGAACTTAACAATCACTTTCTCCGAGCTGCTGAGATACGAAGAATTGAGCAAACCAACACAGATGGGGAAAACACTAAAAGATTCACGCTCCCATATCTATCTACCTACCTACCCACCTACCTACCTACCTACCTATCTATCTATCTATCTATCTATCTATCTATCTATCTATCTATCTATCTATCTATCTATCTATTCTATCTATCTATCTATCTATCTATGTCTGTCTGTCTGTCTGGATAGACGCAAATCAAATGGGCTCCACGTAAGTTGGTAGTTTTCTACGTTTAAAATTGTTGATTGTCAAACATTTTATGTCTAAAAGGTGTACAACAATACCCAAATCATACTTTCATTAACATCCACACAAAATTTCGCCCTTTGTGGACAAAATTTTAAAAAATTCTCAAAGGCTTCGTGGTTTTATTTTAGCCATTTTTATTTTCAAAAATGGCTACCGGTCACCACGAATCCAAAGAGCAAGTCAAGCGTGACGGCGAAACAAAAGGGCAAGATTCCCTGCAACCAAATGCTGAACCTGACAGTTTGAACGCCACTAACACCACCACCACCACCACCACCACCATCGGCATCAACAACAGCAACAACTACAAAACCAGGCCGTCCACCGTCACCGCTACCAATGATTCCACCATCAACACCGACACCACCACCATGGCAGTTTCTGCTACTACAACTGCTTCCTCTGCTAACGATACCACTACCAAAACCAAGGTCGCAAAACCAAGGTCGCAAGGCCAACACCCGTCACCGCAACCAATGATTCCATCATCAACACCGATACCCCCCTTGACAACGCTTACGACGTTGATTTCCCTATACTGCTTTCACCACAATTTCATGAAAGAAGGAAAATGGGGGAAAGTAGCACAAGCGCAAGTGCAAGCATGAACGCTAACATCGCGCCCTCCACTCAAAAACTGGTAAACAATTCGACTTCACAGTTATCTACTACTACTACTACTACTACTACTACTACTACTACTACTACTACTACTACGAACGACTCTGCCACAAACATTACCACCAACACCACCACCTCCACAAAAAACAAGACGAATTTCGCGGAAGCAATACGACCGAAAAGAAGAATCCTAAAATTTACTCATCAACAAATACAAGACACAAAGTCCTTGCTCACCAAAGAAGGCGACACCATACATTTAAATATTCCATGGAACATTATAGAAGAAATACAAAAGAAGACCATCATCTACAAATTACTCAACACCAAAACAAAAAGACCAGAAAGCCCACCTACAGAAATATTCGAGAAGTGCCTCTCTTCCGTGTGGAAATTTCGAAATTATGTGAATTGGGGGAATAAATTTGCTACCGTGCAACTTCGCTTCCATATGGAAGAACTAGCAAAAGAGTTTTCAACGCTTACTCTGCGCACAGACCAAGTAACAATGGTACCTAGCTACCTTGGGCGCAGAGTAACGAAAATAACATTAAACAATGTGTCTCCAGAAGTGGATACCCAGTGGCTTGTATCGGCTATCTGCTTCGATATAGAAGAAGCATATATTTTAGAAATAGCCGACATTCCAGAGGAAAGCTGGACTGGTAAAAAATTCGAAATATTGCTTCAATTCTCCCAAGAAGCAATAAACAATTTGCCAACCAGTCTTCAACTGAAAAAAGAACCAAAGATTGTATGTAGTGGTAGAGGGCAGGAGGCCAAGATGATATTTGTGCAACAGTGAGGCACACCTCAGATACGATTGCCCAACTGCTGCCAGAAATAGGCAACAGCAACGGCAACCACTCCCAAAACCTGGAAGAAAATCCCTGCTACCCACACCACCCAAAAGACAGGAAAAACAGCAGACAATACAAAAACTGTTTCCCCCTCACCAACCACATCACCAAGAAGAGAATTACCTTCGACGTCGCAACCAACTAGAGAAACAACACCACCACCAACATCAATACACATACCAACACCAACACCAGCACCAAGAACAACAACTAGGAAAACAATGAACAATGACAAAAAGACAAATTCTGTCCCTAATACCCCAACAGCACAAACACCACACAAAACAATAATACCTACAAACACACACATAGACTCAAACGCGGTGCCTTTAACCCCTTCTGATTCTTCAGACTTTTCGGCTAACGACGAAAGTTCAACAGAATGGCAAATATCCACCGAGATAAAAGAAAAAGATAAAAAAAAAATCAAACAAGAAAATGCAACCAAAGCAGGGAGATATCTGAAACCTGAAAGCTCCTTACACAACCAAACCAGCACCAACACCACAAAAACACACACAATGCTATCAGCGATAGACACCAAAGACTCAAAACTAATGGAGTACATCACAGCCCACACAAAGATGACTTCAAAACTAACAACCATCCACGCACTACACCACCCAAACACATCAAAATACTCCACATCACACAGACATAACACCACACACTCAAAGCCCTCTTTCCAAATGTGGTTGGGGGGTTTCAAAAATATCTCTCGAAAAAACTCTATAAAAAACCCCTCCAAGACACATCAAAGGACGAGGAAGCCAAAACTTTCGACACAAGTAAGTAACTCTCTGTTCCTTACTTTTTGTGTTTTAAAGCACACATCTCAATAGGATCATGGTCAAGAGTGGTTGTGTGAATGCGCGTGGCTTGGGGTCTCCTTGGAAACAAGGGTACCTCCTAAATGACATCAAGTTACACGATTTGGGAATTATAGCTATAAGTGAGACCAGGCTCCACGAGCCACGGGCCCGAAAGTCCATGTTCGGCGGACAGTAACATTTATTTTTCTCCCTGTCTGCCGAGAATGGGCGGTAGTGGCACCGCGGTACTTTTTCACAAGAGCCTGGATCTCGAAGTCAAGACGATATTCGTAGACCTGGAGGGTAGACTGGTCGTCCTGGATGTCGACGGCAGCAATGGGTGCGCTTTTCGACTCGTATCAGTCGACGCACCGCCTTTAACAGGTCGGCCGGATTTCTTTTGACGTCTAGAAGTATTCCTGGGAACGTCACATCCTTTACTTTTAGTGGGGGGTTGGAATGCTACCTTGGACACGCATCTAGATTATGTGGGGAGAGACAAAAACAGAAGGGGATGCAAATGCCTCAGAGACCTGCTCAGACGATTCCAACTGTCTGACAGGTACCGACTTGACCACCCAAATGCACCAAAGTGGACATGGAGCAACCGCAGTGGGTCGTCGAGATCGTATCTAGATAGGATACTGTGTAGGACAGTAGACAGGGATAACTTAGGATGTCCACAATTCCACACAGTCAGCTACACGGATCACAAATTGGTGACGTGTACGCTAGACATAGATAAGGCACATAGACAGGGTCCTGGTTACTGGAAACTAAACGCATCTTTCCCGTCCAGACAAGTTTTCAGAGACAGAATCAACACGTTAATAAAGAGGGCTTTAACAGGAGCCATTGTCAACAACAAATGGTGGTTCGCCCTCAAGAGAGCAGTAAAAGCGGAAGCAATTAGATATAGCAAGGCACTAGCCGTAGATAGAAATAGAGTAGAGGGTAAGTTAGTTAAGAAGTTAGAAGAGACAATAAGAAGCGGCATCACATCCGACGTTTTAGCGGCGAGGTTGGCCTTCGACCAACACTTCAACTCCAAACACGAAGGGTGTGCTGTCAGAGCTAGGATGCGTGCTCTAAGGATGGAAGGTGTTGGAACCGCGAGAGAGGCCCGGGTGGTGGAGGCGCAGCAGGGCAACAAAGCCACCATTCGGTCTCTGGTAGATGAACACGGGCGCGAATTGCTCGAGCCCAGCAAGATGTGCGAGGCATTTCAGCGGCACTTTGCCCGACTGTACGGGACGAGTGGCGAGCGTGAACGCAAGGTGGACTTCAGTGCCTACCTACACAGCCTACTACGACTCTCGGCAAGAGAGGAAGAGTGCTGCAAAGGTGACATCACGGCGGCGGATGTGCGGGACGCAATGGCAGAATGCTCGAGAGACAAATCGCCGGGTTTGGATGGTCTGCCCTACGAGTTTTACAATTGTATGCCAGACTTGTTTGGAGATGTCTTGGCAGCGGTATACTGCAACTGGCAGCAAAACGGGAGCATACCCCGTTTTGTGAGTCGAGGATCCGTAACGCCGCTGAAGAAAGATCCAAACAAGGGGTACATTATAGATAACTTTAGGCCCATCACTCTGCACAATGCAGACCTGAAAATGTTGACCATGGTGTTAGCCAAGAAGTTGGCGTTTGTCATCGAGAAACTTGTCGACAAGGCGCAAACGTGCGCCGTGCCGGGCCGGAGCATCCATCTGATGCGCTACATCATAGACAGAGTAGTTAAGGAACCTGGCATGGGTGGGGCCCTGATCAATTTAGATCAATCGAAAGCCTTCGATAGGGTAGACCATCAATACTTGGAGGCAGTTCTGAGAGCGGCTGGTTTCGGTCTCGTCTTCTGCGGCTGGATAGCTGCTTTGTCGAAAGGTATCCGTTCGGTAGTTCGCGTAAATGGACATCTATCGAAACCTTTTGACATTGCACGTTCGGTCCGTCAGGGATGCCCCCTCTCGTCGCTTCTATACGTATTGACTCTCGAGCCACTACTGCGGAAGCTGGCGACTCTGAGGGGCATCCCGCGAGAATTGGGATGCGGGATGAGCGTGTCTGCATACGCGGATGACGTCACCGTCATCAAGCCACGAGCACATCCAGGTGGTCGGTAGGAGTTGCTCGGGGTCTGGTTCGGTTCGGACCTCCAAGTGGAGAAGAAATGGAACGAGATAACGAGTAGGGTGGTCACTCTCGCCCGGCAATGGGCCGAGAGGAAACTGTCCCTAAATGGTCGGGCGGAGGTGGCGAACACGTATATCGCGTCCATTATCTACTACCGCCTGACCGTCGTACCTTATCCCGATCCTACCATCACCAAACTAGAACGCATTCTCTTCCGTGTCTTGTGGAAAGGATGCGTCCTGATGGTCAGGCGATCCATTTGCTGTCAACACCCGTTAAAAGGAGGGCTTGGCATGCCGTGGTTGATGATGCGCAGAAACGCGCTTAGACTGCGACATCTCCAGCTCTATGTAGACGACGGTGAACAGGTGTGGTCGCCGTTTATGAGGCACGCTTTTTCGCAGCTCGTCTCCATGACCGAACTGCAGTCGTGGATCAAAAAGAGGCCGAGGAAGGGCGAATGGCACCGCGAGTGTCGCGTTGCTCTCAAGCAACTCTGCCGTCCCGTTGTGTTGAATGACTTCAACACAACCAAAGCATTCTATAGGGGATTAGTGGTGGGGAGGTACGACGACGATCTTGGGGCGAACCTGGGCGTTGACGAGGAATACCTGACCCGGCTGTTTGAGACGACTTTCGGGCCGGGACCTATGGAAAAATTCCAGAGATCCCTGGCCTGGCAGTGCTACCAAGAAGCGCTACCCGTTCGGGATAAGCTCTATAGGCATGGCTCGAGAAACACGGGGCCGACCTGCCCGAGATGCGGGCAGAGCGACGAAACCGCTCTGCACGCAATCGTGCAGTGTCCAGCAATTTCCCACCTGTGGGCTTATGTGGAACGACTGATGTCACGTGTCGGACGAGTCGGTTTATCAGCCGAGTCTATCGTCAATATCGTCACGCCCCCTTCCTTCAAACCGGAGGGAAGAGCTATTTTTATCATACTTGTGGCTATGGCGAAAAAATGTATCTGGTGGACGCGCCTGAAAGCATTAGAGACAAATACTTTCCTCTCTGGTCAATCTCTCATCAACTTCTTCAAGTATCACTTGAAAAGGAAAGTGAGAGTAGAGAGGCAAATTTTGTCTAGCGACTGTTTCAAAAAACGATGGGTAGATGTAGCAGAGAGTTACTTATTTGTAAATAAATATGTGGCGTAATTGCCCGAGGTTACTGTGGTCTTCCCGTAGGTTTTTCTTTCCACAGATAAACCTCCCCATTTCTTGGGAACTTTTTGTACTATTTCGACATTTTTTACACATATCCCCAACGATTTCGATCCATTTGATCGTTGTCCCTATTTTTTACTTTGTTTTCGCCCCCCTCGAAAAGAAAAACTCTACCCTCTCTGTTTAGCCCTGTGTGGCCAATAAAGACACTTATCTGTCTATCTGTTTGTCTATCTATCTATCTATCTATCTATCTATCTATCTATCTATCTATCTATCTATCTATCTATCTATCTATCTATCTATCTATCTATCTATCTATCTATCTATCTTCTACAGACACGGTTCCAGACACACTGGACCGACTTGCCCGAGATGCGGTCAGAGCGACGAAACCGTTCTGCACGCACTCGTGCAATGTCCAACCATTTCCGACCTGTGGGCTTATGCCGAACGGCTGCTGTCACGTGTGGGACGAATCCGCCTATCGGCCGAGTCTATCGTGAGAATTGCTCCGCCCCCTTCCCTCAACCGGGAAGGCAAGGCAGTTTTCATCGTACTGGTGGCCATGGTGAAAGAATGTGTGTGGTGGACTCGAGCGAAGGGATTAGAGACAAACACTTACCTCTCTGGCCAATCGCTCATCAACTTTTTCAAGTACCACTTGAAAAGGAAGGTGAGAATGGAGAGGGAAGTTTTTGTCTCGCGAAAGATTAAAAAAAAGATGGGTGAACGTTGCAAAGATGGTGCGTGCTAGTAACGAAACCATTTTGAGCATGATCCTGTAGATCGTAAAAAAGAAAGAAAGAGAGCATTTTTGACCTCATGTGTTTATTTCCTCCCTGACTGGGGTTCCCGTGGTCTTTTCTGTAGGCTTTTCTTCCCACGGATGAACCCAATCTTGTTATACCAATGTTTACACCATTATTTCTGTGATACACGATTTTCCTTTTTTTCCTTTTTTTTTCCTCCTCTCGATCCCTTTTGATCGCAATCTTACATTTTTTATTTTTTTCCACCCTCGAAAAGAAAAGCTCTGCATTTGTATTTGTCCCCTCTGTATTCAGCCCTGTGTGGCTAATAAAAGAAAGTTATCTATCTATCTATCTATCTATCTATCTATCTATCTATCTATCTATCTATCTATCTATCTATCTATCTACCCATCTATCTATCTATCTATCTATCTATCTATCTATCTATCTATCTATCTATCTATCTATCTATCTATCTATCTATCTATCTATCTATCTATCTATCTATCTATCTATCTATCTATCTATCTATCTATCTATCTATCTATCTATCTATCCGGCGGGCTGCCACGAAAATTCCATCAATCAAATTCACTAACGTGATGTTGGTCAGCCTGGGGCTCCTGTAGATGACTGATGCTCAAGGAGCCACATAGTTCTTCTGAACCCGAAATTCACACGGGGTTGCAAAACGAGCTTCTTAACTACACAACCATACTATATTATTGGGTTGGCTAAAATTTCCGAATGGTTTTTAAAGCGAAAACACGATACTAGTTTAAACAAAGCGACTTATTCAATCAATGATATAATTACAGTTTTGTCATTTTTTCAGTAGATCCATCATTCCGCGCTCAAAGAATTTCCTATCTTTACTAGCGAAAAATCCTTCCAAGTGAATTAGAATTGAAGGTCCGTGCATTCGATCAATTTCGATCGAATGGCAATCTGAAAGTGCAATATAGGGCGAATATGGAGAGTGTGGCAAAATTTCTCGATCAGGCTCAGGAAATTCTGCCGCGTTTGCAAAGAAATTTGTAGTGTAGCATTGTTGTGGCAAAAGACAATGCCCGTACGGTTAGCAAGTGCTGGCCGCTTTTGGTGGATCCCTGTTTTCATTTTGACCATCAATGTGTATTCAAATTGATGGTGATGTCGGTGTGAAGAAACTCTCAAAGGCAACACCCTTCCAATCGCACCAAAACAAGGCATAACACGTTCGGGTGATCGTTTGCGCTTCTTATTGTTGCAGACGATCTATTTTAGTCTCCTGTCACCATTCTTTTCAAACAAATAAAAAATGGGGTAATTTTCGTGACTTTTCTGCAACCAATCACAACAGAAATGCATTGGGTGAAGTTAGCCTCATTCAATTGATACGGGACCCAAGCATCAAACATGATGGTGTAACCAAGTCGTTGCAGATAGTTTCCAACACACAGAATTGAAGGGCAAAACTGCATTTCATTTTTGAAACCTCGATGAAGCTATATGATGTCAAACAAGCAGTGAACTACGAGTGCATTGCCTCTTATAACAGAAACAGCAGTAAGCTAATGAAGTTCACGACATCATTTCGAATTTCCCGTGACATTTTAATTCATCGACTGACGCTTTTATTCTGAAGCATTTGTATACTGAGATTTAATATCAGGTTATTAGTATCGCTATGACTAAACGAAATACTACTACAACAACAACAAAAACAAAGTAACCACAACAATAATAATAATAATAATACATACGCTTGTTACCAGCTAGGATACACTTGAAGCATATTCGAGCCAGTGAGGAAGCTGTTCACTGTATTTTTGTCAGGGAGAAAGTTTTTGCTACAGATAAATTTGTGTAAACATACAGAGTCAGCTCAAAGTACCCTCCTAACAAAACTGATGGAGGCCATCATTTGGGAGTGTTTATCTATTCCTTAGTGTTAGATACCGGAAAAGAAAGCATTACTAACTGACAAGACATTGAGCTCTCTTATTATTGGGTTGTCCGGAAAGTTCGTGCCGATTCTTAGAGGAAAGAAAAAGGTCAATAAATACTTGCCATTACATTTTTAATGAACCAAATATGAAACATTTTGTTGCACAATGCGTCTCCATCTTTCCTTTAACTCGAAAATACCCTCTTCCCAGAATTGAGGTGGCAAAGAATTCATCATATGTCATCCAAGGAATTGAAATTTTTACCCTTAAGACTATATTGCAGAGACATGGATTAGTGGAAATCCGAAGGAGCAATATCTGGTGAATATGGAGGGTTGAGGTAACACATCCCAGTCGAGCTGCAGCAATTTTTGTCTGGTTCCCAAACCATCAAGTGCCAAAAACGAACTTTCTTATCTTCCATTTTAAAGGATTACAGAATTAAGACAGGTTATAAGAACATAAACCTTCTTCCACGAAAAGATAGCTTAAACTGTGCTCTAAATGGGTGTAGATAAATCCTATTTTATGGACTCAACCATGTTCTTAAGTCAAGATGTAAGCTACTATAAATCGGCACGAACTTTCCGGACAACATAATATATTCTCGTCATCGTATTGTGACTGGCTACGCTACTTGGAGGCTCACCCATAAATAAAATTCAGAATAGAAGCGCTAAGCAGTGATAAATATAAATGCAAACTTGTTACTGGCTGAAGTATACTTGAAGCATATTCGAACTCGTAAGGAAGTCAGCCACTGTAACTTTTTTCATGCAGAAAGTTTCTTGCTGTAGAAAAATAAATATAAACGCACCAAGTCAGTCACAGTATTTATGGATTCAGTTTTGTTTGTAAGCTGCTGAAAATGACACATCACTTTGGGTATGCATTCGTACACTGATTGAAATGACGGTAGGGTCTAAAGAACTTGTTTAAACAATCACCTAAGGAGACGCATTTTACACCTTACATGGATGAAAATAATTAGAGAACATCTCACCAACGAAGTGCATGTGTAGAATGTATTTAAAAATGTCATTAATTCCATTTTCTATCATTTATCTATTTATATAAACTCCACAGATACAAAGGAATTCCTGAGAGCATTGCCACTCTATGATGACGTCATGCAGCCAATAACTGTGGACGAGATTAGCATTTTGCAAGGGTTTTAATCGCGTCTTATTTAACCACTGACACACACACGCACGCTCACACACACAAAACACACACACACACACACACACACACACACACACACACACACACACACACACACGCACATACACACACATGGAGGCGCATGGCCTAGTGGTTAGAGCAGCGGACTCGCGGTCGAGAGATCTCGGGTTCGAATCTCAGACCGGGTGGTGTTTATGAGCGAAACACCTAAGCTCCACGCGGTTCCGGCAGAAGGTAATGGAAAACTTCTGTTGACTCTTTCGCCACAACTTTCTCTCATTCTTTCCTCCTGCATCTAGCAGCTCACCTGCGACGGACCGGCGTCCCGTCCAGGTGGGGAACCTATACGCCAAGGAGACCGGGAAACCGGCCCTTATGAGCCACGCATGGCTCGAGAAGGAACAAAATACACACAGATGATTAATACAATTAATATACGCAAGTATTTTAGAAAATTATTAAGGTGCTTAACTTCTGAGTTACGATGGGAATATTGTCCAGAAGATTTATAGAGACATCAGTTCATAGGGATACAATAATGTGCGTATGTGAGTGTGTGTGTGTGTGTGTGTGTGTGTGTGTGTTTGCGCGTGTGTCTATTCTAGGTCAGCAGAATTGGCCTGATCACTGCCCATCTGCTCGTCTTGGTTTCTATCTTAAGCCTTCTCTCTCTTCTTGCTACATAACTATACATACATACACACACACATACATACATACATACATACATACATACATACATACATACATACATACATACATACATACATACATACATATCGTAAAGACTTTAAAACAGCTTCGAACAAATTCAAATATTGGCTACATTTATCTTGTCGCTCAGTTGATACGTTTTTAATCGGAGACGTGTACGATTTATGTTTTCCCATAATCATGTGACAAACATTTTAATTGGTTGAGTAGGTGTTCGTGCTGTGCTTCGTCCTATGGTGTAAACGGCTACTGTTTATAAATATATATATATATATATATATATATATACACATACACATACACACGTGACACTGCTCTGGAGTTATCCATCATTTACTAAATACTGAAGGAAATAGTGGGAGGTTAAAGAGTCTGGTTTCATTTATCATATATAATCGATCACGAACACTGATTAAAGCCGTGTTTAAAAAAAAATTATATTTACTTTAATGCAGACACACTCATATATTATATATATATATATATATATCTACTTTAATATATTATATCTACTTTAATGCAGACACACTCATATATATATATATATATATATATATATATATATATATATATATATTATGTAGGTCCCGGGTTGATTCGGGGTTAACCACAGTAAATAAGGTACTCAATACATAGCAGAGTAAAATTAATTTATTATATAGAAGGAGCTTCTACATGATTTCTGAGCTTCCTGATGATTTCTCTTGAATGAAACAGTTCTAGTCCTGTAGAAGCTCCTTCTATATAATAAATATATATATATATATATATATATATATATATATATATATATATATATATATATATATATATATGTATATATATATATATACATATTTATATATATATATATATATATATATATATAATATATATTATATATACATATATATATATATAAATACATATATATATATATATAATATATTATACATATATGTGTGTGTGTATGTTTACACTTTGTGTAATATATTGTAGTAAAATTATGTATATGTATTTATACAACGACCTATACACAAAAAGTCATGCTCCTATACGTACACACGCATGTCCATACACACACACAGATATATATACATACATACATACATACATATAGACATACACACATGCATATAAATATATATATATATATATATATATATATATATATACATATATATATATATGGAAACACAAACACACACGCGCAGAACTATGTGGCGAGATGAGTAAGACAATAAAAGAAAGGATAATTAATAAAGCTGAGAGTGACAGAAACAGAAGACAGAGCTGCGTTGACGAAATGAAAAGGAAGGCTTAGAAACATGAGGCAATGTGAAAGAGTAAGAGGGAACGGTGTGAGGTTGTACTGAGTAGGGGTTATAGGATGTGAAATGATCTATGTATGTATGTATGTATGTATGTATGTATGTATGTATGTATGTATGTGTGTATCTATCTATCTATCTATCTATCTATCTATCTAATCCAGTCTATCTTTCTATCTTTCTATCTATCTATCTATCTATCTATCTATCTATCTATCTATCTATCTATCTATCTATCTATCTATCTATATATATATATATATATATATATATATATGTGTATATATATATATATATTATAATATAGATGCATACATACATACATCAAAGTAGCTGCGAATTTCTGGAGAATTCTTCAGAGACATGTAGAAAGAACGAATATTGAAGCCCGTCCAATAAATTTATATTTATGCCTCAGCATTGTTTAATACTTATTTCGTGCAAATGCCAACACGATCAGCCGAAAAGCCATAAACGTGTAGTTCGAATCCTGATATCCTCGTTTTGTTCCCTTTTTACTTCTATTCAACGGTTGGTCAAAAAGTTCAGAGGATGACCAAGAAACTCTCATGACGCTTATTACGAATCGTCTCCCATTGTGACCGACACACTTCTTCCAGCGGTGTTACCTTTCCAGGATCCCCCTGATGATAATGCTTTCATCCAGTTATTCCCAAAATTCCTCAATAACAGATATGACATCATCGTCACAGCCATGCTGGTTCCCAGCCCAATATTTTTTCTGTTAAAATTGAGATAAAATTCAGATGAGGCCAAGTCTGGAGAATAAGGAGGGTGATCAACCAGTTCAAAGTGACGGTCACGCTCAGAAGCCTTTGAAAGCAAGTGCTCTGTGCTGGAGCATTGCCCTGGTGAATTAAGACCCCTTTTATCAGTTTTCTTGGCCTTTTGTTTTCATAGCGTTTCGTAACTGCTTCAGCAAGTTGGCACAGCATTCCCCATCGATGGTGTAGTCCTTTTGAAGATAATAAACACAATGCCTTTTGCACCCCAAAAAGTCGAGGCCATCACCTTTCCAGCAAATGAAATGACCGTGGCCTTTTTTGGTGCAGGTGAGCAGGGGTGTGACCAAAACATGGCTTGACAGTGCAAAAGTGGGCAGCTGTATTTAGGAGGGTCTTAAAAACGACCTAACGTTTGAATGTCCGGCAACTGCCACTGCTGAGGAGAACATCGATCATGTTCACCACATAGAGATGCATGACTGGCAATTGACTATAAATCAAGTAGCCAATGCTATTTGCATATCCTGGGGGAGAGTTGATAATATTCTGCACCATGAACTTGACATGACGAAGGATTTTGATCAGCGGGTGCCATCTTATCAAAAGCGCAACAGGGCGATCACAACACGGCAAAATTTGATGTTGTTTGAAGCAGACCCATTTGGTTTTCTTGAACGTTTCGGAAGCCAGGTATGAGTGTTATCTTCATACCTGGCTTCCGAAACATGGCACAGACAATCACACACACACACGTGTGTGCAAACGTGGCCGTGTGCGCCCATGTACAGTTGCGAACGCTTGCATCAATACACAGATGCGCGCAAAATCATAGGAATGTGTCTACACACCCACATATAGAACAAAATTTGTTTGGTGCTCTTCTTTCGTTTGTCCACTCACTCGTATCATATATATATATATATATATATATATACACACACACACCACACACACACACACACACACACACACATACACACACACACATATATTTCTGTATTGATGTATGTATTTCTGTGTGTTTGTACGTGTATGCGTGCGTCTGTATTTGTGTGTGTATAATGTTATAATAAAACCCATAATTTTTATCGAAACAAATTTCAATTTTTAATGCTGAGAACAAGACCGTTTGTCAGCTGTTTTTTAAGCAGATGACGTTTAAACAAGGGACAAGGGGTGTATAATGAAGAAGATAAAAAGAAAATATAAACGAGATAACGAACATTATAATAAACAATGTCAAAAGACATAAAAATAAGTTGTTTATGGTTCACTATGTGTCTGGTGGACTGTTTTTAATTACCACCGAGACGTATTTCTTAAAATATGAACATATAGAAAAAATTTCCTTTCTGGAATTTAAGTAGTCGTTGGATGGTTTTAAGTTCTTTAAGGGACATAATTTTCCAAAAGAACATACTGAATATCTTTTATTCAGATGTTATTCTCTTGAAAAACTATATCTCTTATAAAACTTGAGAGCTTAGTCGATACAACGACACTAGTACTCAATCGGTAGTTGTTTTATCGACCCACAAATTGTGAAGGTTAAAGTCGATCTCAGTGTCATTTGAACTCATAACATAAAGATGAGCGAAATGTCGCTAAACATCTCACCTGGCGAGCTAATGGTTCTGCTAGAAATGATGGACGCAAGTTTATACTAGTGTGTCTACGCGCGTTTCACCACTGCAGTTGTTTAGGGACTTGCAAAAGGTTTTTCAATGGGCAATTTTGTACTCAAATACAACGGATCACCAGGCAACACTATATTGCTTTTAGTTGCAGATAACTATATATAAAGAGTCTTTGGTCATGGGTGAATGAAAAAACAACAAAAACAAAATGAAAATAATAAACGAAAGAGAAATAGGATCCTCTTTTCTCTCCTCTTCTTTTTTTTTTCGCTGAATGTTTTATAATCAGCTTAATACAGAAAGACCAGATTTCCACTAATGTCAATGAATGGGATGAGGGAAAAATTTAGATGAATGAAAAAATAGATAAAATCTACCAAAAGTAAAATAAAAAAGCCGAATTGCATGATTTGAATATATAACGGGTCAAGTAAACATAGATGACTTATAGGAATTATGTTAAATTAAATAAACAGAGAATCACGAAGTCTATAGATTTGATGAGTGTGCAACATGTAATGTTGGTGAGAGTTAAAGAAGCCGAGTTAAAGAAACAAAATTGAGTTGTTTTGCTTTCTGAATATAAATGGACGAATATAGAGTTATGCGTGACTATGACTTCTCTTAGTATTGTTTAAAACATTATTGTCAGCTGTTTTGTGCATGTTTCAATGAGTGTATATGTATGTATGTATGTATGTATGTATGTATGTATGTTTGTATATATATATATATATACTTATATATATGCATATACATACATATATATATATATATGTATATATATATGCATATATATATATGTGTATATATATGTATATGTATATACATATATATATATGTATATATATATGTGTATATATATATATGTATATATATATGTGTGTGCGTGTGTGTGCGTGTGTGTATGTATGTATGTATGTATATATGTATGCATATATTTGTGCATATCTATCAACTTATGTATATGTGTCTCTCTCTCTATATATATACACGCACACATACACATACACACACATACGTGCACACACATACACACAAATTGTGGCTTGTTTATTTCCTCTTTTTCTTCTCTTTTACCGATAACGTTACTGTTGGTGCTTTCATATCTAGAAAATGTGTGTGTGTGAGTATGTGAGTATAAGTGTTTCTGTGTTTGCGTGTGTGTGATTGTGTGTGTGAGTATGTGAGTATAAGTGTTTGTGTGTTTGCGTGTGTGTGATTGTGTGTGTGAGTATGTGAGTATAAGTGTTTCTGTGTTTGCGTGTGTGTGATTGTGTGTGTGAGTATGTGAGTATAAGTGTTTGTGTGTTTGCGTGTGTGTGATTGTGTGCGTATAGGTGTGATTTACGTTGGGGATATTTCTCTATAAATGTGTGAGTACGTATATGTGTTTTCGATATATCGGTTGCATAATGTTGTAGTTGTTAATGTGACATCCTTCATAACGTATTCGAAGTAATTTTCATCGATTCAGACTGAGAAAATCTAACAAAAATACAAAGTGAGTAAAAAAACAAACAGAAAAACGATACCTGGATTAATTCCTCGTATACAAAACTGGCAGACCAAGATTACAAGATTTATACCTCAGAGCAATTGCATTACGAATATAGCTTTCAGCTAGTTTTTACCAGAATAAAGAAACCTATATACAGCGACTTCTTACTACGACCATCACTTGCGATGGATTAGTTACATGCACCGTGATTTTACTAGGTTTTTAGGGGCCAGTGTAGCAGCGAATAAATATAAGTACCTTTTCGGTGTTCCCATTCTTAGCACGGTGTCACGTTCAAAATGTGACATTTGGAGGGAGAAAGGACTGCTCCGGCACAGATCTGATATATTGTGTATTGAACGTTATATCTTTTGTCTTTCATCTACGATATGGGAATATAAACACAAAGACACCAACTGTCAAGCGGTTGTTGAGGGCATAGACACAAAGACTTACACACATACGCGCACATATATTGTTAGAATGCTGAACATTGCATTATTTGCCTTGCGAGGACCTCTCATATGGACGCATGTTGCATAAAAGCACACATATTTACATCTCTGGGAGACGGTTCTGGTCTGCTGCAGGCGCCGGAACTTTTAGCTCGCGTGATTTTGACGTACTCTGTCTCCTCAGTGGCAGACATCAAGTAGCCGCATACCAACCGAATCTTAATACCAACGATATATGGAATTTCGTGGCCGATATAGATATACATATGACAGGTCCGCTCAAGGGAAATAACGCAATATAAAGTTGAATATAAGGATTGTCTTTTGGTGTATTAATATTGCTTCTGCCTCTATATACATAAATACTTACGTATGTGTGTGTGTGTGTGTGTGTGTGTGTGGTGTGTTTGTTTGTGTCTGTGTGTGTGTGTACATATATACACATAATATATATGTACATGTATAATGTACGACAGGCTTCTTTCAGTTTCCATCTACCAAATATGTTCACAAGACTTTGGTTTGCCCAAGGTTATAGCAAAGGAATCTTGCTGAAGGTGACACACAGACAGTTGGATTGAACCCAGAACCATGTTGCTGAGAAGTAAACTTGTTGCTACACGGGCACACCTGCATCTTATGTTTATGCATTCTTTCCTCTGTTATTTTACTTTCTACAATCATTGAACTATGGCCATGCTGGGGCACCAACTTGGAAAGATCAGTCGATGGAACTTATGCCGGTACGTTTTTCTAACAGATGGCCCTCACTTTTTATAAGTTGTCGCTTTTTATTAAGTTAGAGCTGCGTAAAGAAAGTAAAGCCGTTTGCCGAGCAGCAACGTACACAGACCTTCACGTGGACACATACATGCGCGCACAGATTCGCTCATATAAACATTACATACACAACACAAACATACGCACACACGCATTTACACACTCTTACATCTGCTTAATCCAGTACTCCAAAATTGTATGTAGATCTTATATTTGTGGGCATAAAAACTGAAAAATACCAGAAAAAATATTTCTGAATATTAACTACATATAAAAACCGAAGATTGAAAAAAGAATGGATATTGTTTGTTCACTATTACACGTGTTCCATTTACTAATGGGAGTCACAAAACTAAGGTGTCTCCGATCAGAAATTCTATACAGAATCAAATAATTTGATTTTACAGCTTCTGAGTTTGAAAAACTGATTGCCACTGATAAGGAAATCTGGACCAAGGGATCATCATGCGAGGAAACGATGGTGACAGGAGGGAGAAACTGGGTGAGAGAGGAATGGAATGAGGAAAAGAAGCAATCGAATTTGATAGTTAGGGGACGAGAACAGATGAAACTGAGAGGAAATTTGAAGGAGAAGAAATGATTTATTGAATTAAGTTGTGGTGTAAGAGTAGAAGAAAAAACGTTCATTTAAATCTGTTGTTGGTCATGCTGCCAAATTCGAATAGGAGCCAATTCTCTATCCATTTCTTTGAAAATGTCGATCTATGGTTTGGTGAGACGCAGTACAATGATAAGTGAGCGATGGAATGTCCTGCTATGTTAAAATGGATGGCGATAGCTTGTCTTGGAATAAGGAATAGTAAAATTTGAATGTATTCCCGCCAAACAAATTCACTTATAAGATATTAATCGACTTGGTATCATAATGGAAAACACTAGCGCAAAATGCTAGACTGCGGCACTGAAGCCGGAACTATGAGAATGAGAAGCCTAGCCTATCCTTTTGAGAGCATCCTTGTTTCAGGTGAAGTGCTATACAAGCTCGTCTGACTACAGTATTATCTGAACGGGAAACCATAGTAGCTTACATTTAAATTCTGTGTTTATTAAATAATATTTATAATCTTGCTGGGATGGACTGCTTTTTTGGTTGGTTCTACCAATAACACAACACTATCCCCATAGTAATAATAATAATTATGATGATATTAATAATAAGAACAACAACAGGAACAACAACAACAGTAATAATAATAATGGTCCCCACTTGCAAGGTTATGCACTGCTTATCTTGATGTGAGATCACTATATCACTCACATGTGCCTAGTGTACCCTTCTCAGACGGGTAGTCATGATGGGTATACTGGGTTTCGTATATTTTATCCCAGTGTCACTTTGATGGCATGCATTGCTCTCTCACTCAATGATGATGATGATAATAATAATAATAATAATAATAATAATAATAATAATAATAATAATAATAATAATAATAATAATAATAATAATAATAATAATAATAATAATAATAATAATAATAATAGTAATAATAGTAATAATAATAATAATAATAATGATGATAATAATAATATTAATAAAAATAATGATGATAATAATAATAATAATAATATAATAATAATAATGACTCAAAGCAGAAACAGAGGGATTTTTAATTGCAGCACAAGACCAAAGCCTCCCCACCAGAAATTACCAAAAACATGTAATGAAAAGAAATATTACAAGTAACTGCAGAATATGTGGAGATGGACAAGAAACAATAAATCATATTATCTCTAGCTGCCCAGTCTTGGCTAAGAAGGAATATATTCACAGACATGACAGAGTTGGAACCTACATACATTGGAAGCTATGCCAACATTATGGAATAACAACAGAAAAAAGATGGTATAGGCACACACCAGAAAAGGTCACAGAAAACGAGAAAGCAACCATACTCTGGGATATGCCGATACACACAGATAGAGAAATTAAGGCCAACAGACCAGATATAGTTGTCAGAGATCATGAAAAAAAAAAAGTTTTCTAATTGATGTATCAATACCGGCAGATGACAACGTGTCTCTAAAAGAAATGGAGAAACTCTCAAAATACAAAGACCTGGAAATAGAGGTAACTAGAATGTGGAACCTGAAAACAGAAACAATTCCTATCATAGTATGTGCATTAGGCATGATAAAAAAATATTCAGACAAATACATAACAAAAACACCAGGACTTACAAACACATATAACATACAGAAAATTGCACTACTAGGCACTGCACACATCCTACGCAGAACACTTTCCATACAATAACCACCAGAGCATCACAACAAATCACAGCACATACCCAAGGCACACAGAGCTGCGCTCGGTAGTGAAGTGAAAGCACGCTATAAAAATAAAACTACTGAATAATAATAATAATAATAATAATAATAATGATAATAATAATAATAATAATAATAATAATAATGATAATAAAAATAATAATAATAATAATAATAATCACCAACTAAAGTAATATTATGGAAACAATAACAGCAATAATATATATGTATATATCATATATTATATCTATCTATCTGTCTGTCTGTCTCTCTGTCTGTCTCTCTCTCTCTCTCTCTCTCTCTCTCTCTCTATATATATATATATATATATATAATATATATATATATATATATATATATATATATATATATATATAACAGATGTCTGTGTGTGTATGCATTTCCACATTTTTCAACCGATTTCGCTCAAACGTGGCACACTGATAGCTTATACTCCAAGGTGGTCATGATGTACTTTATATTCTCCAGAATCCCGCCCTGCGTGTAACCAAAAACCGCGAATAACTGTTCAGAAAACCAGTTTTTTCCATAACTCTCTGGTTTTCGGTGCGATTTTTTCCGAATTTGACACGAACATTACCCATGACATACGAGTTGTTTTTCTTAAAATCTTTGTCAAGCTCATTCGTATTAATCGTAAAAAAAATCCGCGAATAACCGCGTAAAAACCATTTTTTAAAATAATAATTACCGCAGTTTCCAACCGATTCGCTCCAAGTTTGGCACAAACATTACCCATCCTTTAAAAACGGTTTTAAACTTATATTTTTGTTAAGTCTGCGAATAACTGCGTAAAATTCGGATTTTTGCTTATAAATTCCGCGTTCCAAAACCGATTTGCTCCAGATTTAGCAATTAACCCATTGCTTAATTAACTGTTATAAACTAACGTTTTGTCAAGTTTATTCGCATTAAATTTGCAATTTACTGGGTTAAACTTGATTTTTGCTTACAACTTCTGGCGTTTACTCACGCGCCAAGGATTGTGGGGCAGTTTTACCTCACTGATTAGTGTTTACACAATCGCCACCCCTGTTCGTCATGATGCCTTTCCGCCCACTTCAGCATAAACATTTTTAATTACCCTCCGCTCATGGTGTAGTACGACGGGGTGAACTGTGAGCATGACCTTTGACATGTGGGCGTAAACATTGTTAATGCGCACCCCTATTATTTTATCTGTGTACATTAACACCACCCCTTTTTATCGCCCACGGCCATGATGCCGGCGCCCCACTTCAGCCCCTTATTTGGTGTGAATGACTGTTTTTACCACGTCCTCAGTGTTTGCTCACAGCCCCTTCCCCTCCATAATCGCCGACGATCATAATGCCCCCTTTTCACCACCGTTTTCCTTAATGACATCATGTCAATGGTCTGCCGATAAAGGGAGAACTGTGAACATAACTTCGGACCTATGCGCGTGAACACTATTGATTGTTCACTGTAATGAGCCCGTCCAATTAATTCTTTGACTGCATTCATTGGTGGAACACTGTTACACCTGCTCATGCCTGTGTCAAATCCTAATTATTTTTGTGCTTTTGTGCATATCTGATACGTGATTCGGCTTACAGGCTTGGCCTACCATTTGACGTACATTATTGCTTTAACGTCATACTTCCTGTTGAAATTATTCGTTACTCAATTAAGTTATCTCTTTCATACTGTTGCCGCCTACCAGTTTCTAGCTTACGTGTCGTTAAAAATATTGTATTCAGAGTCTTTGTGTCCACATAGCTAATTGTCTGTCCCTGCTTCCACCTTTTTTGAATAATACGTTTAGTAGGTTCACTTTTTATACATCGTGCCAAATTCGTTTTTCAGTGTCCCCCTTTTCCCGTTTTTTAAAACTCGCAATTTAAACATAGCCCAACACTACCGCCATGCCGCCTAAGAAAAGAACGCACCTTGGTCGTAAAACAGAGTCTGCTTTGGCTGCCAAAAGAAGGAGGGCGAACCATGTTTCTCACTTGGCCAGTTATATGTCGGAAACTCCAGAGCTGGAAGCAAACAAAATCTGGTCGTACTTGCCCCTGGCAAAACGAAAAATGTCTTCTACAGGGAGATGCTGAAGGTACTTCATGCGCCAACTGCTTTCAAATTCGTGAACCTCGGTGCCTCCACTACACCAGTGCAACCTTGCAGACCTGCTATGTGGTAAGTGAGTGCTACTGTAGTCGTATTTTCAAAGTTACTAACTTCCCTTAACTGTGTATCTTTTCGTTTGTCCAATCTAGGTTTCTCACCTGTTTCCACGGAGTTTCACATTTCACAGCCACAGTTCCGTTGCTTTTGGTGTAAACGAAAATAAAAACCCTTTTCAGGGCCACTTTACATAGGATTGTTACACCACCTGAGAACGCATTACATCCATTTACAGGGCATCTTATCAAATTGTTACCGCTGTAAGAACGACCAAAAAACCCTTTTCAGGGCCACTTTACATAGGATTGTTACACCACCTAAGAACGCATTACATCCATTTACAGGGCATCTTATCAAATTGCTCCCGCTGTAAGAACGACCAAAAAACCCTTTTCAGGGCAAGATCACCGTAATTGTTGCACCACCTCTGGAACGCAGGATTTCCTGTCAAACTGTTACCGCTGGACTTCAGCGTTACCAGGCGATCAGTTTTGTTACAATTTGGCATTAACGTTATTTATGACAGGAAATTTACTAATTACCAAAACCATTGTTGTATTTGAATCCCGAGCAACGCCGGATACTCCCGCTAGTATATATATATATATATTATATATATATATATATATATATATATATATATATACACAGAGAGAGAGAGAGAGAGAGAGGGAGAGAGAGAAGGATAGATAGATAATTGTTCGATGTGCGAACAATTACCATCGATTTTCATGTTAAACGTAAAATCCTTGGTTTTCGCCATTTCCTCTCCGATTACCGACATCGAGAAACTAGAGCACACATCTATACATTAGTAACACGATACACTCTAACAATAGGGCAACAGCTAATTAACGCTCGTTTCTAAGTGTTCACATGCGTTGTACTTGTATTGAATTTTGACAACAACGACTTTTCTGTATCTGTGTATGCTTTGTAGCAGATAGGAGCCTTTGCTAAGATGATACCATACAAGTGATGCGATCACTTTTCTTAGGTGATGAATAAAATAGCTTCCTTTATGTCAGGTTTCCGGAAACGTCAGCGTCAGATTTTCTTCTGCAGAAATGCTTTACGATACATGCAAAGAAATATGCCTTTCTGATCTTGTATTTATTTCTTTATTCATTTATTCATTTTACATTATTCTATTCTGTAGTTTCTTGTTTATCAGGTGTTGCCATAGCAACAGTCACTTAAGTTCTTCAATGTCATTCCAATCCGTAGAAGCGGAATTCCTCAAACGATGTTACCAAAGAAAATATAACTGTGATAAGATTTTTCTAAAAATTCATATTACACAAGTGAACGCCTTCTTCATGAAGAATAATATACAGGCAAGTCAACAAGTATAGGTTAACGTACTTAACGTGGTGTATCTTGAAGTACATTTAATCAGTTGAAATAACATCCATAATGAAGAGAAATACCATTTTAGCGTTAATGACAAATGATGTTTAGAACCGGCACAAGGGAGGCAACACTGAAAACTGTAATGAAAAACAAAGAAAACGTGCACTATTCTATAACAACCACAGGTAAAATGTATTTTGCAGTATGCATGTGCCCAAGCATATATACATACATACATACATGTATATATATATATATATATATATATTATATATATATATATATATATATACATATATATATATATTATATATATATATATATATATATATATATATATATATATATATACATATATATATATCACGTAATCACGTGACCGACCAGGCTATCAGATGTTGCTACACATCGCTGGTCACAATGCGCTTCGCATTGTTTTAGCCTTGAAATGACGCCACCCCGCTGGCTAATCGAACAGGCCAACAGAAGAAAGAGCGAGAGAAAGTTGCGGCGAAAGATTACAGCAGGGGTCGCCACAACCCCCTGCCGGAGCCTCGTAGAACTTTAGGTGTTTTCGCTCAATAAACACACACAACGCCCGGTCTGAGAATCGAAACCGCGATCCTCTGACCCTGAGTCCGCTGCCCTAACCACCGGCCATTGCGCCTCCACACACATATATATACATATACATATATATATATATATATGTATATATATATATATACATGCATGTATATATATATATATATATATATATATATATATATATATATACATACCCACACACTCGCATGCATCCCTACCCACATACATACACGCACACCTACTCACACACACACATACACACACATACCTGCACACACACACACACAGACATACACCCATACACTCACACTCACACGCATACACACACACACTTACATTCATACACACACACACCTACACAGCCATACCCTCACTCAGACACACACATCTACCTACACACACACACAAACACACACGGACACACACCCATACATACATACATCTACACACACACGCCTACACACAAACATACACACATACATAAACACACACACATACACATATACACACATATGCACACACACATATACTTATACACATGCACACACACACATACATACATACACCCATATACATACCACACACATACCCACATACTCCTATACGCACATACTACACACAGACATACACACATACACACTCACACAAACATACACACACAATACACACACACACTCACCTGCACGCGCACACACATGCATGACAAACACCCATACACTCACACTCACATACGCACACACCAACATAAACACGCACACGCACACGCACACACACACCTACACTCCCACACACATACACACGCACCTACATACACACACGCACGCATACACACGCATACACACATACATTACACACGTACACACACCTACATACACATGCATACACACACACACACAAACATGCACGGACACACCCAGACATACACACATACACCTATATACACACGCCCACACACCTACATACACACACATATACACACGCCCACACACCTACATACACACACATACATACACACACATACACGGAAACACCCATACATACTTACATACATACACCTATACACACACGCCTACACACCTACATACACACACATGCATACACACACACACATGTACGCACACACACACATATACGCACATACATATATACCCACACACATGCACACACACACACACATACGCACATGCATGCATGCATGCACACGCGCACACCTACACGCATACACACACACACACGCACGTACACATACATACATACACACACGCATACATACACCCATACACATACATGCATCCTACACACACATACATACACACTCACACATACATACACACACACACACTCACTCACACACCTGTATGTACGCGCACACACATGCACATACACACACTTCCCCACACCCACACGTACATACATACACACTCACACACATACACACACATACACACACACACGGACATACATCTATGCACACACATACATACACACATACTCACATACATTCATCGGACACACTGCCACCCGGACATACACACAGACACACTCACACATCCACACACATACATACTTACGCACATACTCGCAGGCTCGCGCACGCACGCGCTTGCGCCGGTTCGCGTACGCATACGCTCCGCAGGCACCTCGCTCTTGGAACCGACAAGACCTCCCGCCCGTTCCTGGGACCGTCGCGTGTCGTTGGGTTTTCCCACGCCTGCCTCCGCGGGACCACTCTTCCATCTTCCCCTCAGCTGGAGTCCTTTTTCCTTAACACCCCCCCTTTTTCGTTACACACACGCGCACCATATACACACATTGCTTAAATATATACATTACTCTTACACACATTCAATCTACTCGCCATTATTTATACCACCACGACACTGGACACACACACACACTACTACTCAACACACGCTGGCACGCTACATACGCCCCCACCCCTTCCCCTCCCTCCCTTCCTCCTTCTTTCTTTTTCTTACTACTGACCTTTGTCTGCTAAGCTGACCACTGTCTCGCCCTACCTCCACACACGCCTACACACAGACGCACACACTAACACACACATATATATTTTTTTTTGTTTTTTCATCTCGCCTCACACACACACATACACACACGCACACGCACACACTCACACATACACACACATCTGTTGCGTTACCAACCTGTCTCCACTCTTTGTGCCTTTAAACCCACTTTGCTCTGTTTTCGTAAACATCCGCCTTTCACCATGTGCACTCGAAACACTCGAGTCTATTCTTTTTCTCTTTCCCTGTTGCCCGCTCTGGGATCTTTCTTTCTCTCTTTCTCTTCTCTTTCCTTTCCGACGAAGAGCTCCGCTCGAAACGTCATACCTCCCTGCTTCCTTTTCCTGAGCACCTATTAATAATAATACTGTAATTGTTCCATTGTTGTTGTTTTTTTGTTTCCCGTTTGGATTAAAATTATATATATATATATATGTATATATGCATGTATATATGTATGTATGTATTTTGCAGTATCTGTATGCCCATACATACATACATGCATGCATACATACATACATACATATATACATGCATATATATATATATATACACACACACACACACACACACACACACATATATATATATATATGTATATATGCATATATACAGGTCGTCCCTCAGGACGCCCCAAGACTGTTTCTACGCGTTTTCCCCACTCATCTCGATCTTCCATAATGGTCCTCAGCTCCTGAACCCCTTCCATATCATTATCCTCTAGCAAGTTGTCGAGAGAGGTCGTCTTCCTCTTTCATCTCTTGGTTCTTCCTTTCGTTCTAAGTATCCTCATATAACAACCGTCCAACTACTTCTATGCTTTAGTAAGCGTCAATGTTTCAGCCTCACATAGAAGAACAGTCTCCACTGTTGCCAGAAATAACCTCACTTTCAATTTCCTGGCTAACTTTGAACTCCAGACCTTTCTCAATTTATGGCATTCACTCCAGACAAGAGCTTTTCTTGCTACGATGTCTTCTTCAGTACTTTGTGTCCACGCACGAAGGTATTTGAAATTTTCAACTACCTCGAGCGACTTACCGTTTCTCACTTACATTTTCTCACAGGCATTTCGTGATTGAATACTTGCAACTCTGCTTTCTTTGCGTTACAGTGCAATCCTACCTTCCCGATTCCTGCTCTAATCTGCTCAGCACCTCCTGTGTCTGATCTATCCTCTCTGTTAATAATGCCAGGTCATCAACATAGCCTGGGTCAGTTACTGTTACTACTTGATGCCGGCTACTTCTTTGCTTGTGCTGTTTGAATCCCAGTTCTTTGTTCCTTGCCCTCGTACGTTCTACACATTACATAGTCCAGAACGAAGGCGAAGAGATAAGGTGCTATCATGTCGCCTTATAATACTCCGGTTTTGACTTCAAAGTATTCGTCCCTCCATCAGGAGTGATTCTTTTCGCTTAGGTGTTCCCATACAGCTTACTTATTTCTCTCAGAATTCTTGGTGGAATAACAGATTCTTTTAAGCATCTTCACCATCATTCCCCTATTTATTTTCAGCAAGCAGGTCATGGCTACTCCAGACAGATGACGAGCAAAGACTCGGAAACATGTCTCTGGTTGCAGGATTAGTGGGATGGGAGTGCTTGTCTCCCCTTCATAAATATAAGGACACAGGGAATGTGTCAAGGCCGACAGGAAGCATTGATGCTTCCTAGGGCTAAATAGCGGTGGTCTGATTGCCTTTATGGGACTGTCACGTTAAGTTGACAATATACAACTGCTCTATCGTTCCACCACTGCTTATATCTCTCTGGGATATTTATAAATTTAACATATATATATATATATATATATATTTATATTTATATATATATATATATATATATATATATTATATATATATATATATATATAATATATATATATATATATATATATATATATAATATATATATATATATATATATATATATATATATATATATATTATATATATATATATATATATATATATATAATATATATATATATATATATATGGAGGCGCAATGGACCAGTGGCTAGGGCAGCGGACTCGCGGTCGTAGGATCGCGGTTTCGATTCCCAGACCAGGCGTTGTGAGTGTTTATTGAGCGAAAACGTCTAATGCTCCACGATGCTCCGGCAGGGGGTGGTGGCGATCCCTGCTGTACTCTTTCACCACTCTTTCTCCCACTCTTTCTTCTGTTGGCCTGCTCGCTAAGCCAGCGGGGTGGCGTCATTCGAAGGCTAAAACAATGTAAACGCATTGTGACCAGCGATGTGTAACTACATCTGATGGACTGGTCGGTCACGTGATCACGTGATATATATACATATCTAGGGCTTGGACAAAATGAAATATCTATAAAACTGTCAAAAGCTTGGTATAATTTTATGTTTTTTTGCTTTATTATTAGTGTTTCGTACTATGTTTTGCTAAAATTGCTGTTTCTTTTCAGATATCATCAGAAAAAGGTAATTAAAATGACAGATCTATCTGACTTTCAAAGAGGTCAAATTGTTGGTGCTAGGATGGTAGGCGTTAGCGTAACGAAAACAGCCGAAATGTTTGGTGTATCAAGAAGTACTGTCTCGAAAGTAATGACAGCCTTTGAGAAAGAAAGAAAAACCTCCTCGTCGAAACAAAACTCCGGAAGAAAACCAAAACTTTCAGATAGGGACCGTCGGACGCTTACGCGAATTGTGAGAAAGGATCACAAAACTACAGCTCCAAATATTACCGCAGAGCTTAATGACCACCACGAGAACACAGTTTCCACAAATAACCGTTAGCCAGGAGCTGCACAAAGCCGGATTTTACGGAAGGGCTGCAATCAGAAAACCAGTACTTTCAAAAACAAACCGTTGCAAACCGTTTAGAGCGGAGTAAAGTCCTACAGAATTGGTCCCTATAGCAGCGGAAGAATGTCATTTTCTCGGATGAGTCATCCTTTACCTTATTTCCGACCACCGGCCGAGTATACGTGTGGAGACAGCCAAAAGAAGCATTTGATCCAGACTGCCTTCTTCCAACTGTTAAACGTGGAGGAGGATCTGTGATGATCTGGGTGGGTGGGCTATATCTTGGAAAACCGCCGACCTAATGGTTTCACTTCATTTCAGAATTAAGAGTTAATATGCATTTTATCTGATCAAATTCATCCTGTGGTTGCGGAACTGTTTCCGGAGGGAAACGCAATCTTTCGGGATGATAATGCACCAATTCACACAGCTAAAGTTGTTACTGAATGGTACAAAAAAACCCCCATTCTAGTGAAGTTGAACATTTTATTTGGCCAACTCAGTCCCCAGATATTATTGAACATTTATATATATATGTATGTATGTATATATAGCAAATATATATATATATATATATATACATATACATATATATATATATATATATATATATATATATATATATATATATATTATATATATATATATATATGTATATACAGGATCATGCAGATAAATTGACACAATTTTTACGATGCATAAAACTGGTTATAGATACTAAAGGAGTGTTAGTAGACATAATTTTAATGTAACATTCATTACAACAGAAACATTTAACAATTGATATGGCAGCTCTTTTGGGCAATTAGTGTCTCCACAGGAGAACGAAGGCTTTTTGAAGCTGTAACAACCTATCTACCTTTGATTTTGAGTCTCGCATGCACGATACCGGTCTTCAAAATGCTGTCAAGTCCAAACTTCTGCTACATCCAAGATAAGAGAGAGTTGTTAAGGATGTCAAGATACTCCACTCACCACGACTCCAAATACCATCATAGAGGCAGGATTCTTAATCTCAAACACAGGGGAGACGTCAGAAGGGTTGTATGCAATCACTGGAAATTTCTGCGATTCACCAGCGTCCACAGTGAACTTATCATCTACAGACACGAGAAATTTTCTTACATCTTGATTCCTGATGACTCGCAGAATCTTTGGGCATCTCTCGGCTCTGCTTGCCTTGACCTTGGCTGTTAGGAGGTGACTGCGTCGTGGAACATAGCTGGTCAAGTCAAGGTTCCTGTTCTCAGATCTGGACACCGTGGAAGGGGACACATTGTGTTTCTTTGCGAAAACTGGATTTCGACGAGTTGGCTTCTATCAAACATTTGAGGCCAGCGAGAAACTTTGGATTGGGCTTGGAATCATTTAGAGTCCTCTGTTCATCAATCTCGCCTCCTTCTTTAAATTATTTATACACACAATAAACTGTTGCTTTTGGAAGTTTCGTCAACTTAACCAATTTGTTGGCAGTGTGCCCGGCGTGCACCAAAACAAGAGTGGCGGAACGATTCTGTTGTTCCCTGACTCTCTGTTGGCGAATCAGTTCGCTAATTTACCCGAGGAGAATTAGATTTTCAAGCAAGCAAGTTATTAAAATTGGTCTCAATTTATCTGCAAGACCCTGTATACTCTTTACTCTTTTACTTGTTTCAATCATTTGAATGCGGCCATGCTGGAGCACCGCCTTTAGTCGAGCAACTCGATCCCGGGACTTATTCTTTGTAAGCCCAGTACTTATTCTATCGGTCTTTTTTGCCGAACCGCTAAGTGACGGGGACATAAACACACCAGCATCGGTTGTCAAGCAATGCTAGGGGGACAAACACACACACACAAACACACATGCACACAAACATACATATATATATACATATATGCAACGGGCTTCTTTCAGTTTCCGTATACCAAATCCACTCACAAGGCTTTTGTCGGCCCGAGGCTATAGTAGAAGACACTTGCCCAAGGTGCCACGCAGTGGGACTGAATCTGGAACCATGAGGTTGGTAAGCAAGCTACTTTATTTCATAAATTTGTCATATAGACAGTACAAAGAGCTTTGCGGGCTGGACAAATACATTAATGAATGAAAATGAATTATAATGAATAGATGAGAGACGAAACCCAACACCCGCCGATTGGATTTTTCTCGAAAACATATTTTCTGTTTTTTTTAAAAATCAATATAAGGTTTCAAACCTTTTACAAGGAGGAGGCACTAAAACCTCTTACTTAACATATTTTCTTTTTTCTTTCTTAAAACACAAACATACAACAGGTCCCCACTAGACCCCCAAAATTCTTACCTTACGGCTGAGTATTCAAAAGTCTTCAATTTAAGACGGCTTTCAAAAACATGTCTTACAACTTCGGTGTCAAGCACAACACTAACTTGCACATGCGCAGAAGCAACCTGTAAGCAAGCTACTTACCACAGCCACGCCTGCATAGTTATGTGTGTGCGTCTTTGTGTCTCTGTATATCCCCAACCCACCGCTCGGTAACCGCTGTTGGTTTGCTTATTTTTCCGTTAGAAGAATTAATTTACACACATACACCCTACACACACACAAAGTTTCGCAGCGAATCTATCAGAAGTTTATTAAGCGCATAGTTCTTTCCGGTTTGGCGCACCAGTATGAAGACATTTGGATGAAGAGTTTTGATACATAATTAGTAGAACTTTATGCATGTTCTCCGTCGTGGGGACGTTTTGTACTTGGTTCCGTTGATTGTCTGTCCCGGAACGACTTCACTGAACAGCTACTAATTGATCACGTTTAGTGATCGTTGATAGCAAAATCTTAGAGTATGGCGTTAATTGCTCTATTTCGTCTCCCTTTCATTTGTCTTGCCCGCATACATTCTGGTGTTTGCTAAAACATTTGAGAACATACTCTTCGTGGTAAGGCGATTTGACGTCTTCTAACATATTAAGAATCCACCTTGGTTAGGGCAGCGGACTCGCGGTCGTAGGATCGCGGTTTCGATTCCCAGGCCGGGCGTTGTCAGTGTTTATTGAGCGAAAACACCTAAAAGGCTCCACGATGCTCCGGCAAGGGGGGGTGGTGATCTCTGCTGTACTCTTTCACCACTCTTTTTCCCACTCTTTCTTCTGTTGGCCTGCTCGCTTAGCCAGCGGGGTGGCGTCATTCGAAGGCTAAAACAATGCGAACGCATTGTGACCAGCGATGTGAAACTACATCTGATGGACTGGTCGGTCACGTGATCACGTGATATATATATATATATATATATATATATATATATATATATATATATATATATATGTATATATATATACATGTATGTATGTGTGATTGTTTGTGTTAGTGTATATGTGTAAATGAGAATAAACCTGACTATTGATATTCCTGATTATATCAACTTTCTCTTTCGACCAAATCATAATTAACTCAGAATTTTTAACAGAAATTTGATTAAGATTTACTGTAATGCACGTAAGCCCTTTGCGAAATTACACCGTTAAACGGCTTTCCAATGCAATTAATCTACCCGTAAACCTATCTGCAAATGTAACAATCGTAATAATCGCTGATTATATACATCCTCTTTGTAGATATTAAGATTGTACTTTGCCTAATTTTACCCGGAGAGAAACTCTTATTGAAAGCCACGTTTGCCTTTAAAACAAACTAATATGCATTTAAACCACGTCTTCGCTAAACTGCTTATGCTATTAACTCACCTTGTGAATCGAACTCAAATATCCATTTTGTTAAGATTGCTTCTTTGATATGTGCTGTCTTTAATATAATCGATTGTGAAGGCGCATAACTTATCGGTTAGGATATCCGGCTCATGATTGTATGGACTATGAGTTCAATAATCGGCGGCAGATTGTGTCCTCTCATTCCGCTCACCTCCCAAAAATGAGTAGTACCTGTATTTCAAAGGGCCAGCCTTGTCACATTGTCACATTCTGTGTATCACTCTGAATCTCTGAGAACCACATGGGTGGGGCACATGGTGGCGACACGTGGTAGGGACACGTGCTTGTGGAGTGCACAGCAACTTGCATGTCAATGTCACGAGCGGGCTGTTCCGTTGATTGAATGAACTCGAACCTTCGTCACCGTAACCGAGACAGTGCTAGTTTTCTTAATATAATCCATTAGTCATTCTGACGGGACTTAATTTTAAGCCCTCTCTTTTCAAGAACTGATATCCTGAATCGATTTTGCGAAAGTACCAACAAAGTGCGTTTGTTTCTTGAGGGGATTAAGCTGTCACACTTTCATAATGAGTTGCTTTAAATATTTCCAGGTTTGGAAGATTTTCTTAGAAACTGATTTCTCACTTGAAAAAATTACTCAATTTCTCTTGGATTTCTCGGTTTTAAAAGTAAAATCCAAAGTTTTTCATTCTCTAAACACGCCCCATGCCCCATCCCAGAAAACCGATTATTCGTTCAAAAGTTTCTTCTATGTAAATAGTACGATGAATGTTTAGAAGTAGACGGAAATTGTTGTATCTCGGTTACATTTCTTACATCCACTTTCTAGAAGTTCTTCTTCAAATTATTTTAAATGTGTAAGCTGTTTGCTCCAGTTCATACGCTTTTAATAATAACCATACATTTTGCTCAAATATACCTCAAAAATATACATGTATTCATAGATAAATTCCTTTTTCCATAAGTTTTTTTTTATGATCTCTTTCTTTCTCCCTATCACACTATATATGAATGTGCGCGTCTGCGTGAATGTATGTGTGAGTGTGTGTGTGTGTGTGTATGCGAGCGAGCGTGCTTGTGTGCATGTGTATGTATATGCAAGCGTGCGCGTATGCACGTTTGTGTGTGTGTGTGTGTGTGCGCGCATGTGTAAGCTCTTCTGTTGTTGATGACACATAAGAGTTCCGCCAAGTTGTGTTTATTTTGATCTTGGGCTGAGGACTGTATATGAGAGATATTTTATGGCACTGACTGGCGATCTTGAGCAGGTTTCTACATTCTGCTATGAGTAAGAATCCATCCCGACCTTGATGGATGCAACAAATCGACAACCTCCACAATCGCAAACATTTGAAGTAGGTTCATTTTGCTGCTTCTGCTTAAGATTCACTCGAAATTGATCCCGGTGTTTCTGTTTGCTTGTTTGACACCATTTGAAACTAATGAGACACATTGTCATATAGATATATATGACACAACTACATTCAACACAACTAGACTCAACACTACCTAAGCATGCTATTATATTCCATCTTTCATAAACATTTTATGAATATCCGAATGGGTTATGTGACATGGACTCCATATAGTCTCCTGTAACAGCATAATATTCTTCTCATACTACCTTTCTGATGTATTCTTCTTTTTGCCCTTAGGAGAATAGTAATATGAAATTAAATAAATTAAATTATAATTATAATTAATTTTTCCATGTTTCTTACATGTTGGTGTCACCATTTGAAACGATCGTATGCATGGATTAAAAGTTTTATAAATCTTTTAACATATTCTCTTCTCTATCTTTAATTGTTTGTTGAGTTTATATAGGATACGTGTTCTATAAATGCTCATAATACACCTTATTCTTGTAAATTTTCATATCTTAAATAAATACTTGCTATAGTAAGCTACAAATTTAATATGAAGAATCTTTATTAGAAATCTAACTTTGGACCCCCACAAAGTAAAAATGAGGAAATTGAACACAACCTTTTTTCATATATATATATATATATATATATATATATATATATATATATATATATATATATCAATAAATAAAAATACATATTTCAACGCCACGCAGCCTTGTCCACAGTAAGTTCTTACATACATACATACGCACTCGCACATGCACACATAAACACATATATATACATAAATATATATGTATATATATATGTATATATATATATATTATATATATATATATATATATATATATTATATATATATATAATATAAACACATACGCACACATACATAGATACGCATACTCTTATATGTATTAAAATTCCCCCAACTGAAGGAATGTTCAAATGACAGTTACTCCTTTTCATTGATGACTTTCACTTCTATCTCTTTCAGCAAATTAAAATTTATGACATTCGAGAATTTTCTCCATCATTTATAATATAAAGTTTTACAGTTTCCCTCGTTCCTTTTAGAAGGTCAGAAGGAAACACCCAATAGAGAAGAATTTGTGCATTTCTATCGCAGATTAAATATATTCAATGACTGCCTGCATTATTCTAGTTCTTTTATTTAGTTCTCGTTCAGTTCATCCTTCAAAATACAAAATATTTTCTCATCAGTAAAGGCGTGTGGCTTAATGCTTCGGGTATTCGGCTCACGCGCGTGAGGTCCTCAGATCGATTCCAATCGACGTGTTGTGTCCTTGAGCAAGACATTCACGCTTCCCCAGCCCACTCACCTGACAAAAATGAATTGTACCTGTATTTCAAAGGCCAATCTTTTCGCATTCTGTTTGGTGCTGAATCCTCCTGAGAACTATGTTAAAGCTACACGTGTCTGTGGAGTGCTCAGCCTCTTGCACGTTAATTTCATAACTAGAGAATTCCGTTGATCGGATCAACTAGAACGTTTATCATTGTAACTGATAGAGTGCTAGTTTAATTTTAGTCTCTCGTCTGAGAGTAGAGCACCCTACTCAGCTGAATAGGGATGGAACCATAGTACGAGTTCAGTTGGTTTAACCAAGAACATTTCGTAAATATACTATTATCAATAATTTAAATTCATAATCTCTAAACTGAAAATTCTCCCCGCAAAAAGACAAGATTCCATAAGAAAAATAAAAAAACCAAGTGAAAAGATTATAGTAAATTTTGTAGGTGAAGTATTGTTCGTAAATTATACAGATAATAGATTTAGAACGTAAATTATAGTGATGCTGGATTTAGAGCTTAACAAATTATACAGATAATAGATTTAGAACATAACAAATTCCATATCAAGTTAAAGCTTAGAATCATTAGAATCAAATCTCTGAAATCTCTGAAAGCGAATGATATTCCGGAAACTCTACAAAATCTTGAAAATCTCTTGGAAAAGGAATATGACTTCGTCTGATAAGAGAAAAGAGTTTACAGCATAAACATACATTTCACATGCTATTATTTAATACGATCATACATAGTAATAAAAGCATTTAGCACCAATACAAATAATTCCTTAAACCTAGAAGCTAAATAAATAAACTCACAACATAAAACCTATGACAAAGTAAAAACCAACCTTCTGTCATACCATAAGTTGCACTTGAGAATCACTTGGCTAATTTTATTTAAAAACCCATGAGTAAGTCGATTAGGCCCTGAAAACTTGAATGAGGAAAATATAGCAACGGGATTCTTGATGCTAGTATACTTACATTGTTTCAGGTTTTGGCACAAGGCAAACAGTTTCGGGGAGCGGGGTAAGTCGATTACATCGACCTCAATGCTCAACTGACACTTATTTTATCAACTCTGGAAGGATGAAAGGCAAAGCTGACCTCGGCGGAATTTGAACTCAGAACGGGCAGACAGATGAAATGCCGTTAAACATTTTACTCGACGTGCTAACAACTCTTCCAGCTCGCCGCCTTAAAAAACCTAATATATTGGTTTCAAATTTTGACACCAGGCCAACAATTTCGAAGGAAGAAGTGAACCGATTACAACCGCCGCAGCTCAACTGGTACTAAGTTTTTCGACCTTGAAAGGATGAAAGGCAAAGTCAACCTTGACAGAATTTGAACACAGAACGTGCAGACAGACGAAGTGCCGCTAAATATTTTGCCCAGCGTGCTAACAATTCTCCCACTTTGCCGCCTTACTTAGTATACTTAAACAAAAATTGCCAAATCCATCTTATTCAACAATTCCCGATATTGTAGAATAAATCAAAATGATGGATTGTAAACATTCTATGTCTAGACTACGTCTTCTCAAAGCACAAACCTTCACAAAAGCCAACGCATCAATCATCGAATATAATTATGCTTGCAAAGAAATCCCTTCGTTTTTGAATAATTTACGCAATTAAAGTGGAGATAAAATTATATAGAAAGCATGTAAAACAATGTGGTGAAATAATTTTTTAGATCAACCGAAATATGTTTGGGAAATATTTGATTTTTGAAAAGATTTTGTTGGTATTTAGTGTATTACTGTACATTTACATCTAGAATGAATTATATTTTTTGAAGCTATTACTGCTTTAGACATTTGAGTACGGAAATGTTGGGGCATTGCCTCGAAGGAGTTTAGCCGAACAAAAAATGGCACTACTTATTTTGAAACCAGGGAAATTATTTGTTGGTCTCTTTTGCAGAAATGTTTAAAAGCAAACCATCACCTCTTGTCAATACAAACATAAAGATACCACCGTCCGTGTATATATATATGTATACGGCGGGATTCCTCTCAGTTTCCGCCTACCAGATTCACTCACAAGTCATCGATTTACTCGGGACTATTGCAGGAGACATTTGGTCAAGCTGCTGCGCAAGAGAACTGAAGACGAAATATTTACTCCAGTACTTGAATGCCATTTTTATATGTAATAAACACCAAGGTGACGAAAGACGAATCTGACCTGTGTGGAAATTTAAATGCATCACTGAATACCCCAGAAACAAAACAAAAAGAAGGAAAATGGATGACGTAGCAGCAACGAAATTTGTACTTACAACTTAGTGACCCAATAATGATTAAGGCTGTTCCCTTTTTAAAATCATTTCATTTCCGAAAAACAGTGCTTCACGGACAAACAGTTATGGTAGATTTTCTTCATGAGATAGCAGTTCACTGTGACTTATGACCTGTAATATCTATATTTATGAGCTTGAGAGATTAGGCAGGTACTCTAGGTGTGAGGGGGAGAAAGAGAAAGAGGGGTGTGTGCGTGAGAAAAGGGCAGTGTTGCAATTTAGAGAAAGATTATAAATATTTTCATAACGACTTGAATGACAATATGAAGTTGTATGCAACTCGATTTGAACTCTTAACATATAGAGATGCAACAAACCGCTTCAAAATAATATTGCCAGAAACTCTACAATATCTGTCACCCCTCACTTGAAAACTACTCTGAACAATAAATATAATGAGAACCATCGGAATAATTTACTGTACAGCAAGCAAATAATAATATTAATATAATAATAATAATAATAATAATAACAACAACCAACACTAAGTTACATGGAATATGCAGAAATGACACCGTAAATATATATATATATATATATATATAATATATATATATATATATATATATATATATATATATATATAGATATATATATATATACATATATATTATATATATACACATTAATATATATATATACATATATATATATTATATATATATATATATATATATATATACATATATATATATATATCAGTAACAATAAAGGGTGAAATTAATTAATTTGGAATAATTATTAATTACACCAAGTAGATTTCGGCATGTAAATTGCTTAGTATTACTTATATATATATATAATATATGTACACACAATAAATGCGTACAAACATGCATAAAAACATGCATATACATATTTGCACATACTCGCACACACACACACACACACACACACACACACACACACATATATATATATAATATATATATATATATATATATATATACAAATGTATGTATAGGCACACATTGGCAATGGTGCTATTTTGAATTATCTTCTTTTATAGTACTGTAATTGCAAATGGGTGCAGCAAATTGCAGTTAGTTGCGATGCCACCTGCAAGAGATGCAATTTCGTTAAAAGCCTTCGTGACGTGTAGCTTCTTTCAAAAGAATGCCTTGATGGACTGAGTTGGTTAAATAGATCCTCTGTAATGAATATTACTCTAACGAACTTTAAGCTCGGAATGTCCACAGATAGACATATGCGTATACACACACGCACACACACACACACACACACACCACACACACACACACGCATATGTATATATATATATATATATCTATACCCATGTATGCAACGTATATAAATGCATGATTGTATGAATATATATATATATATGTATGTATATGTTTGTATATGTGTATGTATGTATATATATTATATATATATATATATATGTGCGTGTGTGTGTGTATATATATATACACATATCTATTTATATATATATAGGTAGAGGTGTGTGTATATATATATATATATATATACATATATATATATATATACACATTTACGCTATTATTTGCAGCTTTATCAACTTCGAGTTCCTTTACCACAAATGAATTATCTATCTTTGCCTGCGTATGTGTGTGCAAGCGTGAATTCTGCTGGTGGTCACAGAAATGACCCTTGTCACATAAAAGAATGTACAGAATATGCAATGAGTAGCAGACAAGCTACTGAAATGGTATTACCAATCGACATTTGCGGGTTGATCTGAATCTGTAAGCTGTTCTTCATAATATCGAGTTAGAATCGCAGTAAAGATGTGCTGTGAATGATGTCGGTTAATATGGTAATCAAATCTAAGGAGAAAAATAGACAAATACCTTGCAGGCCATATGCACCAAGTGAAAGATCACGGTGATGGAATTACAACCGTGAATAATGGTGCAAAAGTAAAACTATAAATTAGATCGATTAAGAATTACAAAGTGTTTGGCGTATGAAATACGGAGCAACGCATAAACAAATGAGTTAACTTTTATACGTAGATATGCATACGTACGTGCATAAATACATAGATATACATATGTACACACATACATAGATATACTTTCGTACGTACATGCATCCAAACATTCATACCTACGCGAATATATCTGTGTGTGTGTGTGTGCTGGCGCGCGTGTTTCTGTGAAGGTGTGTGGTCTACATGTTTGGGTGTGGCACTCACGGTCGCAAGATCGCGCTTTCCATCCGTGGATCGGGCAGTGCGTTGTGTTCTTGAGGAAAACAGTTCCTTTCTCATTTCTTGGAGATCACTTCCCCATCTGATGAATAACACATCGTTCACCTGTACAGGTAATGTCTATTTGATGGCGGGAGCGAACAAATGTACAGCACAAACATTTTATTAATATAAACAAATCATTTCTGCAGGTTATTGTGTGTGTGCGTGTGTGTATGTATGTGTGTGAGGGCGCGTGGCTTAGTGGTTAGGGCATCCGGCTCGTGATCGTAAGGTTGTAAGTCCGATTCCTAGCGACGTGTTGTGTCCTTGAGCAAGACACTTTATTTCATATTGTTCCAGTCCACTCAGCTGGCAAAAATGCGTAGTTCCTGTATTTCAAAAAAGGGTCAGCCTTGTCTCACTCTCTGTCACACTGAATCTCCTTGCGAACTACGTTAAGGGTACACGTGTCTGTGGAATACTCAGCCGCTTGAAAGTTAATTTCACGAGCAAGCTGTTCCGTTGATCGTATCAGCTGGGACCCTCGTCGCTGTAACCGACGGAGTGCTCCTTCATATATATATATATATATACCTCAGCTAACTGAGTTAGAAGTTAAAATAACCGTCTAAGGGATAGAAGTATCCATTATACTGAAGGGATCCATATGCAAGCATATTAAGCTCATGAATTATAGATAAAGACAAGGATAAACATGGGTTTCTCAAGAATCAAAATTTAAAGAAAACAGAAAAGGGAAAAATATTGATGAACAACAATTGACTAAAATCAATAAATATTTATTAATTCAATACAAAAGGTGTGATGCAGTCTATTTGTATTGAATTAATAAATAATTATTGATTTTAGTCAATTGTTGTTCATCAATAGTTTTCCATCTTCTGTTTTCTTTATATATACATATATATATATATGTGTGTGTGTGTGTGTGTGTGTGTGTGTACATATGTAGGTATATATATATATATCATGAGCCGAATACCCTAACCACTAAGCCACGCGCCCTCAAACACCCCCCCACACACACATATATATATATATATATAACGTCTTTCCATTCCGAGTTCAAATTCCGCCAAGGTCAGCGTTGCCTTTCATTCCTTCGAAGTCGATAAATTAAATACCAGCCGAGTACTGGTGTCGATGCAATCGACTTACCCCACCCCAAATTGCTGGCCTTGTGCATATGGTAGAAACGATATATATACGGGTGAGTAGGCAACTGAAAGAAACATTTTTAGTAGGACTGGCAGAAGCAAGGCCGCTATGTGTGTGTGTGTGTGTGTACGAGATGTAAGGAAGTCGGTGTGTTATTTGTTGTATGAGTAACTAGGGGTGTGTGTGTGTGTGGTGTGTGTGTGTGTGTGTGTGTGTGTGTGTGTGTGAGCGTGTGTGAGCCTGTGCGTGCGAATATGTGTGTGTGTACCTGCAATATACGCGTGAGTACGCGAACTTGTATAGGTTTGTGTGTGCGCAAATATTCGACTGTAAGTCCTTCAAGGCAGTGCGTCGACATTGCCACAGGCTAATTACTGAAACAAGTAGAACAATATGTCCTTTTCTTTCTCTGAGACAGTGAAACAGCCATACAGGTCACAAGAATTATTTGGAAGTGGATTGTATGTTATTTCCTGCAAGTTGAATTTACGTCCTTTATAGCAGGTGGAGCTACAACGACGGCAGCTGAG
>NW_021833286.1:67500-78839 GCF_006345805.1 Octopus sinensis
ATGTATATATGTGTGTATATATATATATATATATGTTTGTTTGTGTTTCTTTAAACATACATATATGTGTATGTATATATATACATACACATATATTTATGTTTATAGACACACAAACAAACATATATATTTATACATATGTATGTTTATAGACACACAAACAAACATATATATATATATATACATATATATAATATAATATATATATATATATATATATATATATACATACATATATATATTCATATGCATAAGTACACTGACATATATGTTTGCGTGTATAGAGAGAAAAAGAGGGAGAGTGAGAGGGAGAGAATGGGAGATAGGGAAAGTGGGTGAGAGAAAAACAGAAAGTATCTGCCCTTAAGAAGTGTCATTCTAAATTTCAGTTTTATATCTAAACAATTATTTATTTCTGTTTTGGAAATCTAGAAAAAATACAAAAACAAAAAAAGAAACAATACTTTCGCAAATCTCATTATGTGTGTGTGTGTTTGTGTGTGTTTCTATATGTGCCTGTATGTTGTGCGTGTGTATGTCCGTGTAAATATGTGTTGGTGCTTGTGTGTGTGTTTGTATTTCATATTTAACTAAGCTCCTATATTAATAATCGTTTGTATCAATTTACCCAAAACATAAACTTATATAATGTCTAAACTATAAAGCAATTATAATCCTCGGCGCTTGCCGTAGCTTTAATATATTCTGAATACAAGTGGCTATTGAAAGCAAAAGTAGGCATTCGAAAAATGAAGGCAATATGTTGTCGGACGCAACACTGAGGCCAAGAAATCTTTGACAGAGTGAAGTTCAAATGTTTGTTGCGCGTAAGAAAAAAATGGCGCTTAAGAAGTTCGCTTTGCAGTTACGTATCATCGGGTTCAATCTCTCTTTGCAATACCTTGGGAAAGTGTCTTCTACTATAATCTTGGGCCTTTATGGAGATAATGCAGTCGTTTTGTTGCATTCTAGATTTTAATTAATTCATTTTAAATCTCTCTAAGCATCCACCCATGCATCAATAAGGGGTATATATATCCCTTAAAATATTCTCTGATCTCCGTTTCAAGCAGCGTGGTGTAGTTTTATTTCTAGATCTGTGTCGAATCAAAGTCGATCAGCTATGGCTCCATCACTATTAAATCGTAGAATTATGAAATACAAGGATGTGTTATGTCACCAGATCTCTTAAATTACCATAGCGAATTGATCATAAGAGAATTAGAGAAAGAAAAATGCCATAAGCTAGGAAAGAGAAACATCACAAATATAAGGTATACAGATGACAGAGTTTAACTTGCAGAATCGGTAAAGAAACTTCAGAGAGTTCTGGATATAGTAGTCAGAGGAAGGGTGTGTTCATAAATTGCAAGACAGAGAGTATGGTGTTGACAAAGAAGGGAGGCCCAAAGAGTATGTTGAAAGTGAACAATCTAATTATTAAGCAGGTATCATCCTTCAACTTACCTGGGAAATTTGACCACAGAGAATGCATGATGTGCGAAGATCAAAACACAAATAACACTGACAAAATTTGCATTCTCAAAATTGTATATCATCTTGAGAAACCGTACTCTGAACTTCAGAAACAAAATTCGTAAATCTACCTGTTACATCAACCCTTTGTTTATATATGGAGGTGAAGTATATTCTGTAACATCGAAATGAGTATGTTTGGAGTGCTGTGAAATCTTGTTCGTACGGAGAATATTAAGGAGAGCATGGACAGACAACATGTGTAATGATGAAGAGATGGCTCGGGCTGAGGTAAGTAGAAAACTGCTTCATGTGATAAGCGCCATGCAACTGAGATTTCTTAGTCATTTCATGGAGAAGGAGGGTAAATTAGCGATAACCGGAGAGATTAAAGAAAAAAGAAGCAAGGAAAGGAGAAGGGTGCTATAAATGTCAAGCATAAGGGGCAAGCTGGAAGAAAGAGGTATTAAACAGAGGCAGTGGAAACTTTACAGAACAGAAAGAACAGAGAATGGTGGCAGAGGGTGATTGCCTATGTCCTAAAGTATGTCCATGGCACCAAAAGAAGGTCGTATTTCAAATGCACGCAAAGCTCTTGAAGAGTATCCACCATTCGTTTGTCATTCTCTTCTACACTCTCTAACTTTATATTGAATTATTCACTGTATGAACTTCGAATTTACGAACTGCCCAGGTGGTGAAAGTCAATTTAACGGTCTACCTGCATTGCAACAACTTTCTCTGGTCAATTTGGTTAGTTAGGGTTAACACATGCAAAGGGGTTAAAAAGTATTTTCCTGGGTTTTCAATCCCTTTTTTCGTGTGTATATATATATATATATATATATATGTGTGTGTGTGTGTGTGTGTGTGTGTGTGTGTGCGTGTGTGTGTGCGTGTGTGTGTGTGTGCGTGTGCGTGTGTATGTGTGTGCGTATGTATGTATTTCGATTTCTGCGGCACGTTGTGTCCTTGAGCAAGACATTTTATTTCACGTTGCAGTTCACTCAGTTGGCAGAAATGATTAGTACATATGTTTGAAAGAGCTGGCCTCGTCACACTCTGTATCACGCTGAATCTCCCTTAGATCTACTTTAAGAGTACACATGTCTGTAGAGTACTGATCCATTTGAACGTTGATTTCCTGAGCAAGATGTTCCGACAGAGTGGCATATATATATATATATATATATATATATATATATATATATATATATATATATATACCAGAGTAAGCACATAAATGTGAAACAAGGTGGGAAAAATAGTACTCGAATACCAGAGGTAGAGTAATATGCTGTATTATTATTAAAGCTGCAAAATCACAACAAAATTTATCACGATAAACCTATCACCATTGATTAGAAAAAACCGTTAGTCGAAAGGACCAATGAAATGAAACCAATTTCGAATGTGTATCTGTCAAAATAAATTGGGCAAGTGAATTTTGCTATAGCCTCGGGCCGACCAAAACCTTGAGTGGATTTCGTAGGCGGAAACTGAAAGAAACTCTTCGTATAAAAATATAAATACATATATACACACATACACACACACCACACACACACACACACACACACACACCACACACACAAATATTTACATGCATACATATGTGTGTGTGCGTGTGTTTGTGCGTGTGTGTGTGCGTGTGTGTGTGTGTGCGAGAGAGAGAGAGAGAGAGAATGAAAATGCACATTATCTCAAATAGGTTTAATGAATATATTTCGACCAAATGCAAAATAGATTATAAACAGAAAAAACAGAAAGATGTTACTCAATAGCATCATCTTCATTGCTATTTCTGATGAACCATGGTTTATGTTGTGATCAGTCCATTATATATTAAAGGCCAATAATGTCGGAGGTGCATGGAATCACACAACTTCCTTGGACATTCGACCGATGAGCATTAATTGGCCTGCTTAATAGATATATAGGAAATTATGTTATATATGCATGTATATAAATATACATAGTTATATATGTATATATATGCATGTATCTACACACATACACACATATGAATTTGTGTGTGCGTCTTTGTGTATGTGTGCTTTATGAACATTTATTTAGGGATAACAGGAAAAAAGCCTATAATTTTCTGTGACAGAAAGCAGGCAACAATTAGGTATAACAATGGGTTGTTCTCCAGCACACAGAGAAATTGTTTCAATATGTTAGAGAGAATAGATTGGTTTAAATTTCATATCTCTGTATAGTTCTAAGATATGTATATATATATATATATATAAGTAAAAAAAATTTTTTTTTTAAATGCAGAATGCTCAAATGAAAGAAAATTTAATAAAATGAGAAATTGATAAAATATATAAATATATATTTATTCAACCGGTTTTCGTCATTGTATGACTTGTCAAGAATATTTATGTTTAAAAAGTTTTTTAAAATTAGAAAGGGGAAAAAAAGAAAATTGCATTGTTTTTTGCAAAAGAATAATGATAAAAATGTACAAAAATTAAAAAATAAGTACTCCGATACATTGTGAGTTCGTTGTGTATCTTGAGTTTAATGATTGTTCACGAAAAAATTACCTTGAGGTATTAGGATCCAAAGGGATTAAGAGCATGTGTTGTTTGGTTTAATTCAGGATGTTGGCAGGACAGGAAGTAATAGTAATTGTGGTTCTTCAGTTCCTGTGTTGTGAGTAAGGGGAGACAACTCTTTTGAGTTCTTCAATAAGGGCTGTTGGTAAAACCCAAATTATAAAATTATCATTTTAGCTTCATTTGCGTTATCTTTTTTATATAATTGCTTGTTAACTTAACTTTCAGATTTTAACACTTTATTTATATTATTTTCTAATTATATAAATCTGCATAGATAATTGCATTTCAGATCGTCATATCATTTATAATAAAAATGATAGTAATAACAACAATAGTAAAAATGACGTGAGGGCGCGTGGCTTAGTGGTTAGGGCATTCGGCTCATGATCGTAAGGTTGTGAGTTCGATTCCCGGCGACGCGTTGTGTCCTTGAGCAAGACACTTTATTTCACGTTGTTCCATCCACTCAGCTGGCAAAAATGAGTTGTACTTGTATTTCAAAGGGTCAGCCTTGTCACTCTCTGTGTCACGCTGATTATCCCCGAGAACTACGTTAAGGGTACACGTGTCTGTGGAATGCTCAGCCATTTGCACGTTAATTTCACGAGCAAGCTGTTCCGTTGATCGTATCAGCTGGGACCCTCGTCGTCGTAACCGGCGGAGTCTTTAGTAAAAATGATATTTAAAGAATATAAGTTTTAGCTTGAAGTGATGAATGCATGGTATCTTTATATATTTGTGTTAGTCCATCCATGAAGAGTGAGGTAGAAAAAGGAAGTTTGATCAACGAGGAGTTTGCATATTAAGTTGTGTTTGGAATTTTTCAATAAAGAGATTCTCCTTGTTAATTCTCTCCTGTGTGGTGATCCCGTCTTTACATTGGTAGAAGGGGAATATATAGAATTTGGGGTTTAAGTCTTTAGCACATGAGTCTAAGTGGTCACTCAGTGGAATTTGTCGGTATTCCGGGAGATTTATTTGTCTTTATGCACCGTTACTCGTTTACGTAACGGGAGACTCGTTTGTCCAACATAATTATGTTGGCAACCAGCGCATGTGAGAACGTAGATAAGGTTCTCGGAGGAACAGGAGAAGTTAGTCTTGATTTTAAACTTCGTACCTTGTTTGAAGGTAAATTCAGAGCCTTCAAGTAGAAAGGGGCAGGTACCACAGTTTGAGCGTGCACATTTTTTTACTGTTGGCGGTGGATGTGGTGTGTGAAGTTTGGCATTTGTCAAGAGTTTTTTTAAAGATTTGTGTTGCCTTTTACATTTGAGGATTTTGTGTGTATTTATAATGTTTTTCATTTTTGGGTCTGTTGACAGTAGACTGAGGTTTTGTATGATTGTGGTGTATGCTTCGATATTTTTGGGGTTGTGGGTGGAAATGTATGGAAGTATTTTGAGGCTGTGTGTGGTGTTAGGTTGGGTGGTTTTCAGTGTAGTGTTATCTAGTTCTTTGGCGCGTTTTATTCCATACTCTATAAGGGTGGAGGGATATTGACGTTGTAATAGTGTTTTTTTGAGGTCTTGAAGGCGTATTTCTCGTGTTTTTGGATCCGAGACACTGGTGCATACCCTTTTAGCTAAATTGAAAGGGATATTTGTCTTGGTGTGTTTTGGGTGGCATGAACTAAAGAGGAGGTATTGTTGTGAGTCTGTAGGTTTGTGGTAGATGTCTGTTATGATTTGTTCTTAGGTGTTTTTATAATTAGGAGATCAAGGAATGGGAGATGATGTTTGCTTAATTCCATAGTGAATTGGATGTTGGGATGTATGTTGTTTAGTATGGTTTTGAATTCCAGGAGTTTTTCATAAGGTTCTTTCCATATGATGAAACAATCATCTAAATACCTTTTCCAGTTTTCCATTAGGTAGGTGTGGAAAACATGTCCAAATTTCTGGCTTGATATTTCATAGAGTGACAGTTCGAAGTAACCCATTATGAGGTTCGCAAGGACTGGTGCAGCCTTGGTACCCATCGCAATACCACATTTTTGACGGTAGTGTGTGTCGTCGAAGAGAAAAAAATGTTTGTCAGAATGAACTTGAGAGATTCTGTAATAAAAGACTTGTTAATGCGGTCAGGGAATGTCTCTGGGTGTTTTTTCTAGCCAGAAGTCAATTGCCTCTATACCATACTCATGTGGGATGTTGGTGTAGAGGTTGATGACATCAAGGATACCAGGAGTGCCTCCTCGTTAACTGTTTTCGGGAGGTGTTTGAGCATGTCCAGATCATCCCTAATGAAACTTTTGATGTGGGTAAGGAAAGGTTTCAAAAGGATGTCTCGGAAGTTACTCAGGCGGTGTGTTTCACAGGAGGTACCAGCCCCGATGGCCTTAGTTTTAGGTCCTCGGTGCTTTGATGTTGATGTGGATGTCAGTGGAGTTTGCAGGCTTCGGTGATGTATTTGTTTTTATGGATTTTAGGAAGGCCATAAAAAAGGCTGGGCTTGCATTTGAAAATGGTGATATAATCCCTTTCTTTTTCTGTGAGTCCCTGACCGTTTGACGTATGAGTGTGGTGAGTTTCTGATTGTTTTTTGCTGTTTGTAGTTGTTAATAACCTCATAGAAAATGTTATTGTTAACATGGAAAACACTAGGTGTTTATAAAATTCCGTGTCCATAGGACCACAGCACTCCCTTTGTCCGCTTCTTTGATGGTGAGGTTTTTATCCAGTTGTATGTCACGTAGGTTTTCCCATTCTTCCTTACTGAAATTGGATTTTACCTTGGTTTTGCTTGGGGTAAAGGGGAACTCTGGATGTGTTTGCAGAAATCGTCCAGTGTTTTATTTCTCCCTTTTGATGGTAGAAGTTGCTTTTATTTCTGATCAATGAATCGTCCCCATTGTTGATATCTGTCAAAGCTTCTGTTAGGCGAAGTTTTCTGCAGAATTCAGAAACGTCATCCTTGACTCCGGGGGTTTGGTGTTCTTGGGGCGGGTGTGAATTTCAAACCCCTTGCTACGATGTTGATTTGGGTTGGTGTCAGTGTTTTGCTGGAGAGGTTTATAATTTTTGTTTTCTTATTTTGGGTCTGTGTTAGCGGTGGTGTTTGTTGTTTTCCCCTCTGTCTAAAAAATGGTTGTTGAGGTAAGGGGTGTATTCTTTGTTAAAGTTCTGGTTGTATGTGTAGGAGTGTTTTGGGGTGGGGAGGTTGGAGGGGTAGTAGTTGTGGTATTTATGTTGGTATGGGATGCGATGGTGTAAGGTTTGTGTGAGAATGCGGTGGTTTGTGGGTGTGTGTCTGGTAGATTGTATGGGGGGATGTAGGGGGGTATGTAGTTGTGGTGATTGGGTTCGTGTGGGATGTGAGGGTTTGGAGATCTGTAGGAAATGTGGTAGGAATGTGGTTGTTGGATGGGTGGACTATAGGGGGTTCGTTGGGTGGGTATTATATGTATCGGTTGGGTAGGATGCCTTGTTTGTTATTAGTGTGAGGGAGGGGAGCATTGAGGGGGGGGGGATAATTCCTAGTGTATGAGAGGTTCTTGAAGGTTCTAATCGGTGGGGGAGGGGTGTTAGAGTGATTGGAAAACCAGGTTTTGTGGTGGGTCTTGTTTGAGATGTTTCGGGGGGGGGGAAGGTTTTTTATATGGTTGGGGGAGGTTGTGTCCTGTTAGGAGGGGGTTTGGAGAGTATGTGTATTTGAGGTGCGGTTTGGAATGGTGTTTATGGGGTACAGTGGAAGTCTGTGTTGTGGGTACTTTTATGAATGGGTTTTTGGATTTATGGTTTAATATGAATTGTGTTTCATAGTTGAGGAAGAAATCTTTGTTGTTTTCCCAGCGTTTAAGGAGGTTCGTTCTTCCTTTTCACATTCATCTTTCCATAGTTTAATAACAAGTTCGAGGGCTGTTCGTTGGTGTGTGAGGTTAGTTCTAGAAGTATCTCATCGTCTATTTTTGTGTATTTTTGTTCGTGGTTTTGTGCTCTGAGTTTTAGAAGTTCTACTTCGGTTTTCATTATTTCCAATGTTAGTTTTTCTCTTAGGGAGCGTTGTTTTTCAGTTTCGTCTGGGATGTGTTTGATTTGGATTTTCGGGGTAGTATGATAGGGAGGAGTTTACCATTTGTCGTAAATTTCAGCTTTGTTTTGGTTTTTGAGCATGTTCCAGAAGAGAAGTTTTCTGTTGTGTAGTTTCTTAGTCAAAAGAGTTGTCTCCCCTTACTCACAACACAGGAACTGAAGAACCACAATTACTACTACTTCCTGTCCTGCCAACATCCTGAATTAAACCAAACAACACATGCTCTTAATCCCTTTGGATCCTAATACCTCAAGGTAATTTTTTCGTGAACAATCATTAAACTCAAGATACAAGAACTCACAATGTATCGGAGTACTTATTTTTTAATTTTTGTACGTTTTTATCATTATTCTTTTGCAAAAAACAATGCAATTTTCTTTTTTTCCCCTTTCTAATTTTTAAAAAACTTTTTAAACATAAATATTCTTGACAAGTCATACAATGACGAAAACCGTTTGAATAAATATATATTATATATTTTATCAATTTCTCATTTTATTAAAATTTTCTTTCATTTGAGCATTCTGCATTAAAAAAAAAATTTTCCTTACTTATCATTTCTCCACGTGCGGTCAACACAAACCCACCATTTATTGATCTATATATAATATATATATATAATATATAAGATATATATATATATATATATATATATATATATTATATATATAATATATATATATAATATATATATATAATATATATATATATATATATATATATATATATATATATATATATATATATATATATATGAAGGCGCACGGCTCAGTGGTTAGAGCGTCGAGCTTACGATCGTGAGGTTGTGAGCTCGAATCCCGGACCGGGCTGCGTGGTTGTTCTTGAGCAAGGCACTTTATTTCACGTTGCTCCAGTCACTCTCAGCTGTAGAAATGAGTTGCGACGTCACAGGTGCCAAGCTGTATCGACCTTTGTCTTTCCCTTGGATAACCACTGGTGGCGTGGAGATGGGAGGCTGGTATGCATGGGCGACTGCTGGTCTTCCATAAACAACCTTGCCCGGACTTGGTCTAGAAGGGTAACTTTCTAGGTGCATCCCATGTCATTCATGACCGAAGGGGGTCTTTATATATATATATATATATAATATATATATATATATATATATATATATTTGTGTGTGTGTGTGTGTGTATAGATAGAATAGATAAGAAAAAGAGAGAGAGAGAGAGAGAGAGACATATACATATGCATAAATATGCGTGTGTGCGTGTGTGTGAGTCTGAGTCTCCATCTGTTTCTCTGTTTCTAATATGTTACAAGTGTTACTCAAACAATTTTGAAAGAATTCGATGCTGCCTGCAGCGTCATTTCTACCTTGGCTTCTTCATATCAGAAGGACACCACAATTGTTCACCATCCCCCATCTGAGAACCAATATCTATCGGTCAATCAATCATAACACACACGCACACATACACGCATATGTATGCATATATATATGTGTGTGTCTGTGTGCGCGCGTGTGTATACATATATATACATAAGGATATGCGCATATAACTATTTTTGGAGTGATTAAAATCGAACCGGGTGAAGCTGTAAATAAAAGGACATAAATATTGGAGGTAAAAATGTCTTTGGACAGAATAAAACCCGAAGTATGTACATGAAATTTGAACCCACATCTGTAACCGTGACAGACGTTCTACAGTTCGAACAAATAAATACCTCGATTTTTTCTATCTGCTTTAGAAGTTTTGTTCTCATCTGCGCGAGAATTCTATTTTGTTTACATCACAAGAATATTCTTCAAATGTTCAAATATTCTTCATACAGTGTTAGGTATATATATATATATATATATATATATATATTATATATATAATATACAGGGTGAGGAAGCAAAATTTACAATGAACGTTAATTGCTTTTTCTCAGGAGGCACTAAGTCAATTGTTTTGAAACCTAGCATATACTGATGTCATACTCATACCTAACACTGTTATCCTTACCTTTTCAGAAACTTTTGCCCATATGAGTAATCAGGAAAGCAAACGTCAAAGAGTGTGAGTGTGTGTGTGTGTGTGTGTGTGTGTGTGTGTATAAATAATATATATATTACAGTTATGTTGGCACATATGATACAGGAAAGTACAGCATTGAGGACAAAACATTTGTGGAGTAAATGATGGGCTAATTCGACCAAGCAACATGTCATGCGTCCGTTTGGAGGATTCCAGGAACTAACTTGTCAATAAAAATTGGGGGTAAAGGATATGTGATTTTTGAACGCTCTGAAAAGCTGTCAGTGGATGAACCCGTGGTATGGTTGACAGTTGAATGGATGTAGATGTAATGGAGATACTGTGCGTAAATGAGTACATTTAGGAAAGGAGCTGCAATGGGATACAGCAACGGGAAAGGGAACTTTTGCAATGTTGCAGAAGACGAAGGGTTGACATTGGATTGCTGGTGTGGCTGCAGAATAAGGAAAATAAACTGAGCCTCTGCAGTCACGTGAGAATATGGAGTAATGAGTTACTTGAACAAAGACGTCATGGCTTACCGCGTGGTCGGTGGGAGTAATCGGAGAATAAGCTTTGATATTGAAGTCCATTCAAGAAACTGCTTTGTTGGTCGAGCCTTAGGGTTATGCCGGAATGGTATCCATCTTCACCATTCACAAAGAGCAATGGAGACTGGAGGAGCGCATCGTAGGATGTCGTAATTCAAACAAAACCTCTTGGTAAATAATATTCTTTGTTTTCCCTTGTGGAAAAAATGCAAATAGATTTTATTTGCTTCCCACTCTTGAGCAGCCAACATAGAATTGCCCGTGAGAGAAGCACGACTCTTCCAAGAGAAGTCTTACCAGAAACAGTGACTGACCCTGGGATTTATTGATAGACATTGCAAAGCTGATACGAATAGGAAATTGCACTCTTCTAAATGAAATTTCTGCACCCGATGGAACGAGAGGAATCCTGGGTATAGAAACATCCCCTTATGCGCCCTTTTCAAGCCTAGCCAGGCTCATGGGCCTGGTTTCTGTGGCGTATATCTTCCCTCCAGCGGGAAAGGACGCCACTCCATCGCAGTGTTGCTCAAGAAACAGGAAGAGAGAGTGAGAGAAAGTTGGGGTGAAAGAGAACAACAGGGGTCGCCACCATCCCCTGCCGGAGCCTCGTGGAGCTTTAAGAGTTTTCGCTCAATAAACACACACAACGACCGGTCTGAGATTCGAAACCGTGATCCTCCGACTGCGAGTCCGCTGCGCTAACCACTGGGCCATTG